>NW_005366679.1:3167702-3170891 GCF_000412655.1 Myotis brandtii | reverse complement strand
TGATGTTTCTATCTCTCTCTCCCTCTTCCTTCCTCTCTGAAATCAATAAAAATATATATAAAAAAAGACTTGGGAGAAATTTAAAGGTCACATTTTGAAGAGTTAGAAAATTGTGTTTGGAAGAAAAATACTTCTCAGAAATTATGGAAAAGTTCTCTCATTAGTTGTTACGTGAATGCAGATTCTTTACGGGTTGTTTTGACTAACCTTACTGAGGCAATGAAATGCTATAATGGATACATGTCTGTATACAATGTGCTCACTGGTGGATGAGTTTCTTATAAAGTGAAACCCAACAAGCCCAATCCTACTGATTCCCTAGCTCCTTCCGATGAACCAGGTTCTCATTGATGACAGATCTGTGGAAGACAGAGGTGTCTTTTCAGAGTCTCAAGAAGCCTGCAGAGAGCTCAGGCCCAGAACAGTGACCTTTTCTTCACACAGCAAGCCACGGTGCCCCACACACCTGTCAGAGCTGACTCCCAGGCGTGGAAAACTGCATTAGCAGCTGAGCTCAGTGTGACCCGGACCTCATTTCCCCGGGGACTACTTCAGTGCTGGGTGCTCAGGTCCTCTTGTCGCTACCATTTCCTTTGTTGCATTCCAAATATTAAATCATACATTTTACCTGGTACTTGAAGCTAAACTTTAAAAACTTTTTCTGTCTTTTAAACTTATCAAAATTTGTGTTACTTTTTATTAACCTTATGAGTAAAACATTAATTAATACATGTTCCCTACTTCAAAATTATTTTTCTTTAAATATTTATGCCACATAGACTCTGAAAAGAAAATATCATTTAGGTTATCTCTCCCTCTGCCCCTCCTTCCCTTCCTCCCTCCTTCTGTCCTTTGAATATCTTGGTTAGAGAGCTTAGTTTATTCTATCACTCTGATCACTCATAAGTTTTTAGACAGTGGCATACTGACAAGAACGGAACTAGGTGGGCAAAATGTCTGAAAATCACCTTCTAAATTAATATAAGGTATATAACTGAAAAAATAACATTTCATAACATTAATCAACTTCTGTAATTTTCCCATACGTCTTCATATTTGACTAGTTACTTTTTGGTGATCATAGCTAGCATTGGATGATCACATATAAATAAGATAACTTGTATACATTTCAGTAATATAAGGTATATAACTGAAAAAATAACATTTCATAGCATTAATCAACTTCTGTAATTTTCCCATATGTCTTCATATTTGACTAGTTACTTTTTGGTGATTGTCATAGCTAGCATTGGATGATCACTTATAAATAAGAAAACTTGTATACATATCATTGAATCCTCACACCAACCCTGAGGCTTCTTGTATCTGTTTTTTTAGAAAGAAAAATTGATGCTTAGTGAGATTTTTCCTGATTATAAAGCACTGAAGAGACAATGTCATGATTGGGACTGAAATCTTGGTCAAGGACAGATTCTTTGCCTTTTTCCATCAGTCCCACTCTTCTTGGTGAAGTGCAGCTGTTCTGCATTTGTTTGGAGAGATGACGTTCCTGCTCATTGATTTCCTCATGGACTTTCATGTGACCATAACTCATCATGGACCATATACATCAGTGCTTCATACACTACCTATTACATTACTTCCTCTGAGTCTCTTTCCTGTCAGTTCAAAAATAATGAAATTAGAGCTTAAACTGTAGTTGATCTGTTATTTCCCTTCTGCTTTCAGAGCTTTTTGCTAGGAACTCCTCCAGACCATATAATTAACTACATCAACGTAAAAAATGTATGGATCGGACCATGACAGGCCGAATTCACTGCTGTTATTTCAGGTAGGCTAAGTGCTTATCGTTCATTTAATTTAAGATCGCACCCAGCCATTTGTTCCTTCAGAACAATGAGATGGCTCCAAAAATTAAGCTTAACCCAATTTGATTTGTTTAAATTGACGTAGCACTATGTGAGATTCTGTTCAGATGCACAGCACCAGACATCCTCATAAATTTATTTTCCTTCCTCTGTCTTTTTTCCTTTACTTCTTTCATGTAGAGGCTGGAATTGATCGTTATTCTTCTCTTTGTTTCTAGTTCAAATTAGGGTTGGTAAAGAATATTCCTACACTGTACTTCTAAATCAGTTAGTAAAGAGTTCCTGCCTCAAGCTCTCCCCATGTGCCCCAACCACCACAGTCCCAGACACTAACCTGTCCCTCTATCTGTCCCCACTATTAAGCAATTAATGGTTAAAGCCTTGATTCAGCAGGAGAGCCAGCTTCTCAACCCTGCTTCTAACAGAGTTTGTTCCAGCAATATGTCACAATACAACTTTTCAAATTCCCATCATCTGAGTCCAGGGATCTCAAACAGAACATGCTCAGACTAAAACATTTTTGTTTGTTAAGTCATGATATAATGTTTGAGCAAAGGCAACGCCATGCCACAAATCCTGCTTTCAATTCAAGTTTCATAATTTCAAGTCCCAGGGTTCCTCAGTTTTAGTAAACTTGCATTTTTTCCCCTTGTGTTAAGATTACACTTGAAAAAAGAATATTTCATTTTCAATAATATGATAAACTTTAAAAAGTAACCAAATTAGAAAGTGACTTTAAAACTGGTACACTTATTTCTAAAACGTCAATCTATTTCTTTAGCCTCCAAACAAACTTCATTAGGGTAGCAATTAACTTGTTTTTCCCTTTTGTCACTAGGAAAAGGAAAACTGCAAAGCCTTCGGAATCTGATCCACTGCCCACTGAACACAGCATGCAATTCAAGTATAAATGGATAAAATACATTCTGCTATCTATCTATCTATCTATCTATCTATCTATCTATCTATCTATCTATACTTCTCATTCCAGAAAAGATTTTTAGGTAGTTTATTTTTTATTGGGGGGAGAATGCCTAGAAACGACTTAATTTTAGTTGGTTTAGCCTGCTTAGAATGTGACCTCTAGGAAGAAGGGGCCATACTTCTGGGGAACCATGCATACACAAGTGCATGCCTAAGAGGTAGAGTTTCCATTTCATCGTGGAGGATGGAAGAGCAAAAATTCAGACCAAAAAAACTCCTTGTTTAACATCCAATAGTTGTGTGAACTTGTAAATTGTATTTATCATTTAATGGCCCATAGCACACCTTTCTGTTCCTGAGTCTCACCTTCTGGGTCTAGAATTAGAAGAGAACAGAGAGCCTGACCTGGAGATAGGACGTGATGGACTCTCAGAGC
>NW_005366679.1:3141907-3166548 GCF_000412655.1 Myotis brandtii | reverse complement strand
ATTCTGCTATCTATCTATCTATCTATCTATCTATCTATCTATCTATCATCTATCCTTCTCATTCCAGAAAAGATTTTAGGTAGTTTATTTTTTATTGGGGGAGAATGCCTAGAAACAACTTAATTTTAGTTGGTGTAGCCTGCTTAGAATGTGACCTCTATGAAGAAGGGGCCATACTTCTGGGGACCATGCATACACGTTTCCATTTCATCGTGGAGGATGGAAAAGCAAAAATTCAGACCAAAAAAACTTCTTGTTTAATATTCAATAGTTGTGGGAACTTGTAAGTTTTATTTATCATTTAATGACCCATAGCACACCTTTCTGTTCCTGAGTCTCACCTTCTGGGTCTAGAATTAGAAGAGAACAGAGAGCCTGACCTGGAGATAGGACGTGATGGGCTCTCAGAGCCTCAGAGCATGAATGTGCAACCTGATACTGTTTTTTCTATACTATTTTCTGTTTATTTCTTTTATCTTTATCTTTAATTTTTATTTACTGATTTTTAGAGAGAAAGAGAGGAAGAGGGAAGAGAGAAAGAGAGAGATACATGGATTTGCTGTTCCACTTATTTATGCATTCATTGGTGGCTTCTTATATGTGCTCTGACCAGTGACTGAACCTGCAATCTTGGAGTATCGGGATGACACTCTAACCAACTGGGCCTCTTTTATCTTTATTTTATCTGTAAGCTAATATTTCTCAAAGTATAGTCCATGAACAGATTAGAATCACCCAGAATCATCCCACATGTACTAAAGCAAAAGGTTTGGGATAGTTTAGACCAGTGGTTCTCAACCTTCCTAATGCTGCGACCCTTTAATACAGTTCCTCATGTTGTGGTGACCCCCAACCATAAAATTATTTTCGTTGCTACTTCATAACTGTAATTTTGCTACTGTTATGAATCGTCATGTAAATATCTGATATGCAGGATGTATTTTCATTGTTACAAATTGAACATAATTAAAGCATAGTGATTAATCACAAAAACAATATGTAATTATATATGTGTTTTCTGATGGTCTTAGGCGACCCCTGTGAAAGGGTCTTTCGACCCCCAAAGGGGTCGCGACCCACAGGACTGTCCCAGTCTTTAGTAAAGGTTTGCTTAAATATTCCCATCTTCTTACCTATGCTGCTAAGCCATTTGTAGGTATACCTGTGGTTCTCAACCAGGCAAGAATGTTAAGAGGGAGAACCTAGCATCTAAGACCTGCCTATAGGGCTGAGCACTCAATGGCAGCTAGTGATAGCTTCCACAAAGAGAAAGTGGGTCTTGTCTTGGCCCAGGAAGTTGAGAACAGAGAAGAATTAGGGCTGGGAAGTCAAGCACTGCTTTTCTACAAGGTGAAATTTCCCTCCCTTTCCAACCTTAGAGTGCAGAATTTGATGTGATTAAGGGAAAAGGCCCTTTTCTTTATAATCCTAATGTTATTTGTGGTTCAAATAAATGGCACCTTTAAGAAGTTAACCAGGGGAGGGGGTACATTTATACCATAGAATGTGAAAGAGTTAAACTCAAGTAACAATGATATTGATCTCTTTAATAAACAGGAGTTTTGGATGGGTATCTATCTTCAGGCCATTCTAGGAACAGGAGTCTGATTGTCTATCAAAGATCAAATGGATTCAAGACATAACAGTGCTAGCAAATTATTGAGTAGGAAAGTAATAATGTAGTATCGCAGCAAGGGCATCAACTGTTAAAAACAACAACACATCAAGAAGAAGCTGAATGTATCAAAACAAATCTTTATACTCCAGGAAGAAGAGGCAGTGTACATTTTTCCACTTAGAAGTTATCTGTTTTCTTTGACTTCTTGGTATTTCTTGATTCATATATTTAAGTAAATTAGCTGTTATCGTGTTACTACAAATAAGTAGCCTTTTTGTATGTTCACTGGTGATTGTTTCCTGAGCTTATTAAATCCTCCTATTCTAAAGATGCTTGTGCCAAAACCACAGTGCTTTTAATGCCATCAGAACCAGCATCGAAGTCAATCAGCCAAGGGGAACCAAGGAGGGAAAGTCTCAACTAGAGCAAAAACCAACTGGTGTCTTCCAAGCAAGCCCCACGCCCTACCGCAAGCTTTGGATACTGAAAGGACCCTGACCTGGGAGGCCAATGTGCTGGACGAAGCTTCTCTTTGAGGAAAGCTGGCTGCACCCTCTGACCCCAGGTCTCTGGGTAGACTTCATGGGGAAATCTTAAACTCCCACATGGTTCCTCGGCTGCTTTTAGCCATCACATAGGGGATCTATGGCCAGAAGCTAGTCTGATCGAAGACCTATAGATCAGCGGTTCTCAACCTGTGGGTCACGACCCCTTTGGGGGTCGAAAGACCCTTTCACAGGGGTCGCCTAAGACCATCGGAAAACACATATATAATTACATATTGTTTTTGTGATTAATCACTATGCTTTAATTATGTTCAATTTGTAACAATGAAAATACATCCTGCATATCAGATATTTACATTACGATTCATAACAGTAGCAAAATTACAGTTATGAAGTAGCAACAAAAATAACTTTATGGTTGGGTGTCACCACAACATGAGGAACTGTATTAAAGGGTCGCAGCATTAAGAAGGTTGAGAACCACTGCACTATAACCTCTGAGCCTCAGTTTCTTCGTCTGTAAAGTGGGAGGGGGTAGAGTAACAGTGTCTATCTGTGCCCAGTGCCTGAAACACCTGACTGATAGGAGGAGCTCAACAAATAGTCACCTGGAAGGTGACCTGGAGTGAATACAGACTTAGACCAAGATTTTCTTGAACATTGTAAACTTAATTCATTTTAATCTCTGCATGCCCCGTGACCCTAGCACAGGACCGGCACAGGACTGGTGCGGGAGAGCACTTGCTGGGAGAGTTGGAAGCAGCCATGGATGGGCAAGTGGGCACAAAGATGTGTGCACGGGTGGGTGGATGGACAGGCATGTAGCTGGATCAATGATGGATGGAGAAGTCGGACATCTGGGTGTATAAATGTGTGCTAAGTGGGGGGAGTGGAGGGATGGTGGGTGGGTGGGGTGAGGGTAGAAGAAATAAATACGGGACACGCCCTCATTGTGATCTGTCTGCTGGAGGGCTTCAAGATGGAGTGAACCCAGAAAGCACGTATCAGCAGGCCAAGGCCCACGTGAGGCAGCAGCTCTGCCTTTACGAGTGTGTTCTCCAGGCTAACCCACACGGGGATGGTGTGGCCAGGACACAGGTGACCTGCACCACTGTGTGCAGTAATGACATGTTTTTTTTAAAGCATTTGTGCTCTTATCTAAGTATAATTCTGATTCATTAGCTAATCTATCTATATATAAAACCCTAATATGCAAATAGACCAAACAGCAGAACAACTGAACAACCAAACAACAGGTCACTATGACGTGCACTGACCACCAGGAAGCACACATGGAACATGGAGGGCATCGGCTGCGGTGGGATGGTGGAGCAGGTGAGTGGGGGTGCCAGACCAAGGCCAGTCACTGTTATCGGTTTTGCTTCCATGTACTACGGTCCCGCCCGGTGCTAGCCCCGATCGCTCAGCACCGTCAGCAGGTGTGAGCTGCGGCTGCCAGCCCCAGTCGCCCCTGAGGGCTTCTCCACCTACCCCTGCTCCTGAGGGGCAATCAGGGCTGCCAGCAGACAGGGGACAGGGGGCTGTGGTGGGAGGGGCCAGGCGGGGGCTGCTCAGAGGATGGGCCGAGACCTGCTCCTGTGCCCACCACAGCCTCACGGCCCACAGTTCCTTTCAAGGTGCATGAATTCGTGCATTGGGCCCTTAGTGTTTTATAACAGGTTCAGGTTATAACATTTCAAATAACAGATGAAATGCTGACAGTGGAAAAAAAACAAAACAAAAACAAAAACAGTGGCTCTTCCTTGAGGTATCTTGGTGTTAGCTGAAAGAGACATGTTCCAAAGCCTGGAAATCCTAACTCAATTATCCCTTCCCTGGAGGCCCAGAAAATGTCTGGATATTTAACAAATAATTTTGAGGCTGTCCTATGTATTAGGCAATGTGCTAGAAGTAAATAGAGCTGTAGCCTCAACTTCAAGGAACTCACAGTCGAGGGAAAACCAGGCACGTATGTGAATAATTAAACACCATGGGAGGATAATGGAGGCAGTAAGTGTTGTAATTGACGTGTGTATAAAATAAAGCGGTGACTCAAAGCCACTGACCTCAGATAGAGGCAGAGGTAAAGGCAAGTCATGACGGAGGTAAGGGGGAGATGTGTGTAAACTCACAGAGAGAAGGAGGAAGCAGGAACAGGGTCTCAAGGCATAGTGCAGAGTTTTCTAGGTGGGGGGGGGGGGCGGAGAATAAGGCAGAGGGTGTTCTGGGATGAGATGAAGGAACAGCAAAGGAAAAGCCACAGCGCTGTGGGAAAGAAGTGTGTGTGTGTCAGGGAATCTACCACATCTGCAGCGCAGGCTCCAGACAGCAGCAGCAGTGAGCTGCGCAATGCTTTGTCTGCCGCACAGAGCCACTGGGGTTTTGTCCTTTAAGTAGGGAAGTAACGTGATTGGATTTTTTCTGGAAGCAGAACTTAGCTACTCTGCAATTTAGCAGCACTCTCTAATGTGGTTTGAGGAAGGGCAAGGCTGAAGTCAGGGAAATGATCAGGAGAAAAGTGTATGCTCCCGGAGATAAAAAGTCCGAACTTTGGGAGAATCCAAACAGAATGGAGGTTCAGGCTAAGTTCACGGTCAAGTGCATATGCCCACAGTGAGTTCTGGGGGGTAGTGCTGAGGGTCCCAACATATAAACATGTGTATATCGTGGAGTTCAGTGCAGCTATTGTGTGTGCATGTGTAGGTGTGCAGAAAAGAATCACATCCAATTTAAATATTCATTGAGAGGGACCAAGTCAATTCGAGTACAGTAAAGGCAAACAAAGAATCTTCTACTAAAATGAACGAGGCAGATGCAGACTGATGTGACCTGATTTCCAAGATAGATTCTTAAAGAGAAAAAGCAAGATGAAGAGCATGTATATAATATATCACTATTTTGTAAGGATAAAAGGTATATACCCTTATGTGTACACTTGTATATGCATGGACTGTAAAATGCTAGAAAACTGCTAACTGTCCAAAGTGAAGGAACTAAAGACAGGTAAGGGAGTGAGATTCACTTGTCACTCTGTACCCTTTTTCACTGTTTGAAATTCTTTTCACTGCGTACATTTATTTTCTCTCCCAAAAGGGTGAAGGAGGGCAAAGGGAGTGAGAAGTGATGCATAGAGGGGTAGGAGTGCAGGATCATGACCCAAACAGCTTTCAGATCTGTTTCCATTTTATTTCAGGCCTGCATCAAGGCTCCTGGAAGCTTTGCACTGATAAGATCAACCCCACAAAAGGTTGTCTAAGGGACCAAGGAAAAGATAAGAAGAAATTTTGAGAACTATTTTACACTTAGGATTCTGACCAAACTTGATTACAGAAACTTAGAAATGAACAATTAATCATAAAATCCAGGGGCAAAACTGGTCTCTCAAGGGGAAGTCATAAGTCACATGCACTATTGTGCTGTTATTAGCCTTAACCTAAGGTTAAAGCAGTTTTCAGAATAATCAAACTTAATTCATTATCGCTTTTAAATCTTACTAAATGGGTTGGTGTCACAATGGTCATATTTTCCAAAAGAAAAATCAAGCCTCTTGGTCTGACCATGGTCTGAGTGCCAGATGGAAGTCACTGCAATTCCAGGGTATGTGTGTGTAGAAGCTTACTGAGCCTAAAGGCCTCAGCCACATTCTCCAGTGGAGATGCAGGGAAATTCAGTGGACCATCGCAGACACTACTGGTTGGAACTAACCCACACACTAGGGGGCGCACTATCCTACCTCAGACCAGTTCCCAATAGTAAACGTAGGGCACAGTTACATGGATAAATAAGGTACAATTGTGCTATTTAAAAGGACAGGATAGAAAAGATCCCACTTACTAAAAAGAAATTGGATGACTAAACTTGGTGAAAACTGTTTGGTGAAGGAGTGGGATCCTTGTGTGAAAGCAAGAAAATCTTGGCATCAAACTATGCTTGACCTTTTTACTCATATACAGTAAGTCCCACTAGTATTTCGTATTTTAAAATATACCATTCAAAGAAATGAATATCCACAATCTCTAATTAAGAATACAAACACATAAAGCCCAGAACAGCCTTTTTTTTAAACCAACTAATTTTCATTACAAGACCCATATGGCTTTTTAAAAAAATAAAATTTGTTAAGAGATATAACTGATTTGGATTATGTCAAGTTAGAGTGCATGGTTACATGTGGTGAATTAGAGAAAAGCTGCAGGAAGTCATCTTGCATTCAGCCTCAACCCCATGAGCAGGAGAAATTCCAGATCACTGCTGACTTCTGTGTAGATACTACTGATCCCCCTCCTTTTAGTGGTTGTCTGGCTTATCTCAGCAGGGCTCAGAATATAAGACCCAGAAAATGTGGCCATCTGCTGCCAAAACTTGGTTCATGGGGAATTTACCAACCCTAGGGGTTTCCAGATGTTGAGATTTTAAGTGCAAGTAAATATTCTAAAAGAATTTGGGGACTGGACATAAAGTTGCTAACTTTCATTTTGTCATGTTAGGACATGACAAACATGCAAACAAAATGCCCACCACCATCTGCTATCACCAGGGTTTCAAAAATTTAAAGAAGATTTTTAATGCTACAAAACTGTGAAAGAAAATACTCTCAAATTTTTATTTTAGAAACGATATGCTCTCATTTATGTAAAATTGGGTGTGTGTCTGTATGTGAACACATTTAAAAATATTATCCTAAAAAGGATAAAGGAGAATTCTTTTACATTGAATGGTAAAACACTCACTTTGTTGTTCTAATTTTTCTCATTCTGCCATGTGCTGCTGAAGGCATCTTCCTGCACCAGTAGGGACCTCTGTTGGATGGTTAGGTCCCCACTAATCTGCACAGTAGCCTCCCCGTCTCTTCCCTGTCCTCAGCGTGACTTTTCTCTAGCTGCCTCTGAATACCACACCCACACAGCACTGCATTCCCATTAATAGACTGTCTAGTGGACAAATGGGGCTAAGTGTTCAGAAAAAGTCTCAGGATAGTTTTAAAGAACAGGCTGGGAAATACTCGCTTGCAAAGCCAAATCAATCACTTCAGGGCTCCTAGGAGGAGGTTTCCAGTGCCCGAGTCTTTGTGCATGAAGAACCCTTCCCCAGCAGCACCCTGGGGCCAGAGTCACATCTCACCAGCAAGAACGTTTCCTGGACTAGGTGATGGCTGTACTCAGGAAGAGGAGAAGGAGGTTCAGCTTTAATAGGAGATAAGGGACACACTCTAAAGGAGGGGCACTGAAACAGTAAGCTAGAGGCAGGGACGTCAGGGGATTTGCTCCAAAACCTGAGAGGCCTGGAAGCTTTGAGAAGGCTTGCGGTGTGTCCTGGGAAAATAAAAGTAGGTGAGCTGAGGTTTATCAAAAGTGGTCAAGGACCATTAAAAAGGCTCCGGGACCACAAATGATGCTGTGAACACTCATTCACTCAGCAGAGATTTTCTCCCTGTCGGGCATAGTCTTAGGGGAGAGGTAAAAGAATGGCCACTGCTTGGGGCAGGTGATGTAATGTAGCTGGTGACAACCAGGAGTAAAACTTCTCAGCTCTCCTTTTGAGCCCCATCTTTCTCCATTAAGGACATTGTTCTCAAGGAGAAAACGTCAGAGGCAATGGCTCAACATAGAATTGAGACCCAGCATTGGGTGCAAGAAAGACTGAAACAGCCCTGCGGGCTGTATGTAAAAGCTCGGTTGGAGGACTTCTGAGTCATCATCTACGAGCTTAGAGATCCAGACTCTAGAACCTGTCAAGGGTCTGGGAGAAATCTTGGTGAACAGAAGTGCCTGAGGGGCACACACAGGCAAATGCTGCCCTGACTTTTTTAAATGGGAAAAAATGGGCCCTGGAAACTTTCCATTGATAAATCAGATGCTGATTCCTGGACCAATGGAATGGGCCTAGCAGAGAAAAAGATGATAATTCATAATTAGCCCCCAGCATGAACAAGCTATACAAAACTAGTTCTAGTTTATCACTTTCCATTGTTTTCTTATGGGAGTGTGGCAGAAGATAATCAAAGGACAGTTGCCTCTCTGCCCATATCTACTAAGAGTCTCTGGTCTGGGCCTTGATGGTCCATGCACTCTCTTCTCCTGTGTCCCCCTGTTGCAAAGATAGGATTGCTTCATCCTTCAGCTCTCTTTCTCTTTCTCAGCTATATTCTCAGTTTACTTAGGACTAAATTGGTAGATTAGATAAATGACAAAAATATCAAACACCTCCCTTCCAATAAGGCAAAAACTCACCAGATGGACTGTGGAGTCAAGAGATTTTGTAGGTGACTGAACAACTTACTGCAAGCTTATTGAATTCCAGATCGATTATTCCTGGGAGGAGATCTTTAATGCTGTGTGACACAGTTTCATACTGTACCGCATTCTGTTCAACAACTCCATTAATGATTGTTGCTAAGAACAGAAGATGGGAGTACTGAATTTGTAGTTGGCCCATAGCTAGGAAGGACACACTGGCTGTAACAATGGGCAGAGAGTATTTGATGAAACTCAACTCAATAATAATTATATCTTGCAGTCATATTTAACAATGTCATAACTACAAGATAGAGGTGACCCAGTTAAATACTAAAATTCATATCCTTGAATACTTAACTATACTAGTAATATACCCCAAGAATGAGAGATGAGAGTTGGGAAATCTAGTGGCTTTGAGATTGTGTTGATAGAAGATCAGTGTCCATCAGAAGTATTTATCTTTTTATAGTTTGTCCTAGAAAACTCATCTTCCTTCTATTCAACCTTCAAGTGTTAAAGTTCCTCTTTAAAAGCATGGCATAGCTCTTCACTACCTCCAGAACAAAGCACAAACTCTTTTTTTATAGCATACCATGCCCTTCATGATCTACTCCAACTACCCAGCCTCATTTACTATTGCTCATGTTTCCTACCTACTGTCCCAATCCAAACCACAGCCTACTTCCTCTACATGCTTTGTTGTACCTTGGTTTCTTTGTCCACATCATCCTTGTCTAAATTTTCAACTCTGCTATGAGGTCTGGAAAAGTGTGGATGGGAAGAGTTTGGGGTGTGGTAGGTGTGGGCAACAGAATTCCATGGAGTCAGGAGCTAGACAGCATGAGAACACAGATGAACGTGACAGGCAAAGATCAGAAGTGGGCAGAATTGGGGAATCCCAAATGCTGGCGGGGCGGGGTGGGGGGGGTGCCAAAGGGAGACATCAAAGCTATGGTAGTCAAAAATTTGAAGCAAGAGAGATAAGTGGGAAAGAAGGAAGAAGCCACCTACCTGAGATGCTTGCCTTCTTTATTGTAATCATCTCCCCAAACCGTTTTGATCTTCATTTTCTGTCTCTCATGACTCTTAGATAGAGCTGAGCACTCTCTTCTCTATGACAGCTCTACCCTGAATATTTCTCTACTAGATTCCATATGGCCCATATTTTCAATTATTTGTTTATATTTCCAATTCTCATACTAGACTGAATACTTGCTTGATGATGGGGTCGCGATTTACCTGTGTAATCCCAGGGTCTGGTTCACAGTACTGCATCTGTGTCAGTACCACAGTATCTGCACATAGCACACAGTACATATAAACTTATATACATACACACATGTGTGTATATGTTAATAAATTATTGGTGTTTCTAACTCATTAAATCTTAGTGAAAATCATATTTCTCAAAGTATCATGCTAATATTAACATATGGGAATCAGTGATTCCTTATCGATCTCATTTTAAGAAAATCATTTAAAAAATACATTATTAAGTGGAAAATGCTTTTCAATCCATATTTTGAGTTAGTTGTATCTGCCCAAAGAAAAGGAATTTGGATCATATGGTGTCACCATGCGCTCTCCTGCCTACCGAGAACTGCTGTGGGTGAACTGTATGTCTTCTACTGAGAAGGAAATAAAAGACCTGATTTTAACACAAAACCCTTCCACCGCCTTTCAAGTCTTGAATATGTGAGTGGGCTGAATCCCTACCATGGAAACATGCTATTTTATTATTGCTCTTACATTTGCCTTTACCAGATTTTTAAAAATATGCCTAATTTGGTAGAGTAAGCTTTGATACGTGTTAAAGCTAACTTAGATACAGTGACGTTCACGGGCCAACATTGTTGTCAATGGTTTCTTATCTACTTTGCTTTTCAAAGCATGGAGTCTGAGTTGCAACATTATAAATGTTCTTTCTACTTTTAAAGCTAATAAACTTTAGTCATTCATTTATTCTACATGTACTTATCGTTAAGTGCCCACTATGTGTTAAGGCACTAGTCAAGGTGCTGAGAATACATCAAGTAACGGAATGGACAACATCCTGCCTTTAAGAACCTTATGTTCCAGTGGAAGATAAACAAACAATGAAATAAACATATAATATACCAAATAGTGACAAATGCTATAAAGAAAAATGAAGGGGCCAGGGAATGGAGAATCACAAAGACTACTCTTTATATTGTGATCCCAGACAAGACCACCTGGAGGAGGCAGCATCTGAGCAGAGAACTGAATGAAGTGAGGGAGGGAGGCATGTTAATTGCTGGGATGAGAGCATTCCTGGTAGAGGACATAGCAAGTGCAAAACTAAAAGAAACAATTGAACAAACAAAGTCAGGAAGGGAGAGCAGTGTAAAGCTCAATGCTTGTAGATGGTAAAGAATATGGTAGGAATGATGACTCCAATAGGCATCTGATTCTTTCTTCACATTGTTTGCAGTAGAAAGAGCCTCTTGGTCAGCAAATGTGCCAGCCCAAGTTCCTGCCCTCCAGAAGGATTGCCCTGTGAGCAGCCCCATGATGACAGCAAGTCCTCATCTGCTGGTGTCAGCAAATAAGGAAGATCCATCTGTCTGCTCACACTTTGCATTCTGGCCTGGGATTTCCTCAAGGAGCTGACACTTCTGTTGTGTCGACCTGAGTCAACGGAAACCCCTACTTATCAGGCCCAGAGCTTTCCTGTTCATATAATTTATGAGAAACTTAGTGGTCTGACATTTTTCTTCCTAGACACTCAGTTTATTAAACCAAAATCTAAAATGAGAGTGTCAGATCTGCTGATTCCACTGCACCATGAAAGGAAGGGGCCAGAAAGGCCATGTCTGTGGACTTCAGGGCCCTGTTCCCTATCTGACCTTTCACACATGACTGACTTTATGTATAAACAAGATCCACTGACTGCATGGTTAGCGTGCTGTCCTACACAAGGCAGTATGTCTCTGATCAGTGCTGGGTAGGGCTCTTCCCAAATCATTCACAATGTGGTCTATACTGGTGAAGTGGTCAATTTTACTTTCTGTGATAGCTAAATAAGCTTCTATCAGAGTGATCCTCCTGAGTACAACAACTATAAATGCTGGATAATACATAAAAAAAGAAGATACATTCTAGAGAGTGCTGGGAGAAGCAAACTGCTGCCTGTCCCTGCATGTTCTTTCTGGGTATGCTTAGGATGTAAGAACCTGACTGCTTATAACCTGGACCGTTACTCAGGGTTGAATTTGCAATAAACAATCTTGAGGGATCACATAAGGTTTCCCTAAAGAACAAGGAGCAGGCTGGTTAACTGCTTACTGTAAGAGAGAGGTAGGTTCCCTAAGCTCAGTGCCCCTCTCCTGTAGTGCAATCCATTGTGTGCGTAGACGTCCATCTGGGCCCATGGAACAATCTTGTGGGACTTGGACACAAGATAAATGAATGTTAGCATGTTTATATTCATGATCCCTGCTGTGCCAAGAATAATAGAGCCCATGTTTATGACCCATGAGATACGGACAGATTTATCTTTTGGCTTATAAGTAGGGTACAATCAAATCCCAGACCTGATAGAGGGGAGCTGACATGTGAATGAAGGGAATGGTGCTGGATGGATTTCCCATTTTCATGACTTCTGGTCTAAAGTGCACAAATTTTTGTGCACCGGGCCTCTAGTAAACATATAATATACCAAATAGTGACAAATGCTATAAAGAAAAATGAAGGGGGCAGGGAATGGAGAATGACAAAGACTACTCTTTTAGATAGTGATCCCAGACAAGACCACCTGGAGGAGGAAGTATCTGAGCAGAGAACTGAATGAAGTGAGGGAGGGAGGCATGTTAATCGCTGGGATGAGAGCATTCCTGGTAGAGGAAATAGCAAGTGCAAAACTAAAAGAAATAAATGAACAAACAAAGTAAGAAAGGGAGAGCGTGCAAAGCCCAATGCTTGTAGATGGTAAAGAATATGGTAGAAATGATGACTCCAATAGGCATCTGATTCTTTCTTAGCATTGCTTGCAGTAGAAAGAGCCTCTTGGTCAGCAAATGTGCCAGCCCAAGTTCCTAGGATTGCCCTGTGAGTAGCCCCATGATGACAGCAAGTCCTCATCTGCTGGTGTCAGCAAATAAGGAAGGTCCATCTGTCTGCTCACACTTTGCATTCTGGCCTGGGATTTCCTCGAGGAGCTGACACTTCTGTTGTGTCGACCTGAGTCAACGGAAACCCCTATTTATCAGGCCCAGAGCTTTCCTGTTCATATAATTTATGAGAAACTTAGTGGTCTGACATTTTTCTTCCTAGACACTCAGTTTATTAAACCAAAATCTAAAATGAGAGTGTCAGATCTGCTGATTCCACTGCACCATGAAAGGAAGGGGCCAGAAAGGCCATGTCTGTGGACTTCAGGGCCCTGTTCCCTATCTGACCTTTCACACATGACTGACTTTATGTATAAACAAGATCCACTGACTGCATGGTTAGCGTGCTGTCCTACACAAGGCAGTATGTCTCTGATCAGTGCTGGGTAGGGCTCTTCCCAAATCATTCACAATGTGGTCTATACTGGTGAAGTGGTCAATTTTACTTTCTGTGATAGCTAAATAAGCTTCTATCAGAGTGATCCTCCTGAGTACAACAACTATAAATGCTGGATAATACATAAAAAAAGAAGATACATTCTAGAGAGTGCTGGGAGAAGCAAACTGCTGCCTGTCCCTGCATGTTCTTTCTGGGTATGCTTAGGATGTAAGAACCTGACTGCTTATAACCTGGACCGTTACTCAGGGTTGAATTTGCAATAAACAATCTTGAGGGATCACATAAGGTTTCCCTAAAGAACAAGGAGCAGGCTGGTTAACCGCTTACTGTAAGAGAGAGGTAGGTTCCCTAAGCTCAGTGCCCCTCTCCTGTAGTGCAATCCATTGTGTGCGTAGACGTCCATCTGGGCCCATGGAACAATCTTGTGGGACTTGGACACAAGATAAATGAATGTTAGCATGTTTATATTCATGATCCCTGCTGTGCCAAGAATAATAGAGCCCATGTTTATGACCCATGAGATACGGACAGATTTATCTTTTGGCTTATAAGTAGGGTACAAACAAATCCCAGACCTGATAGAGGGGAGCTGACATGTGAATGAAGGGAATGGTGCTGGATGGATTTCCCATTTTCATGACTTCTGGTCTAACAGCAATTCTCAGTCTATGTCCTGTGGAGTATCTAAGGCTCTGATAGAAAGCATTCAGTCTTTCTGGCTTAAAGGATTAGAGGGCAGAGTTCGGGACAAGCACAGCCACTGTAAAGTGAGAAATAAATCACAGAAATGAGAGAGCCAGAGGAAGGAACTATAAATCTGTCCAAATCTCTAGCTGACCTCTGAACCAAACAGTTACAAGGCAGGACCCTAAATAGATAAGGAGAGACTAAAATTTCCAAAGTGAGATTGCACTTGTTGCCTAAGAGACAGAATTTGCATTTTGAGTTCAATTAATTTAATTGCCTGTGATAACAAAAACTCTTTGGAGAATATAACAGCATTCAGTCTTTAGAACACAACATTTACTACAAGGTCCAGATTATAATCCAAAATTACTCAGCATACAAAGAAACAGGAAAATATGACCCATTCTCAAGATAAAAAACAACCAACAGAGAATATCACTGAGATAACCAAGATGTTGGAATTTGTAGACAAAAAAAAAATTAAAGTGGTAATTATAACTCTGCTCAAGGATGGAAAGGAAAATAGTCTCATAATGAATAAAAGGAAATTTTAACCAGTAAATAGAAACTATATATATATTTTAAAAATTACAAGTTGTCAGATGAAATAATACAATGTTTGGGAAAACATTCACTAGAGGAACTTAACATCAGGATGGAGAGGACAGAGGAACAACTCAAACTTGGAGCCAGATGAATAAAAATTACCAGATTAAAATTAGAGAGAAAAATTTTTAAGAAATTATCAGACCTTCAAGAACTTAGGGATAATATTCAAAGGTCTAACATATATAATTGAAAATGAGAGAAAAATATACTTTAAAAAGTAATGACGAAAATTTTCTCAAATTTGGTGGAGACATTCATTTATAGATCCAAGGAGGTCAGCAAACCCTAAGCAGGATAAATACAAAGAAAACCATCTCTAGGCATATTATAGTCAAACTGCTAAAAAATCAAAGTTGTAGAGAAAAATTTAAATGTAGCTAAAGACACATGACACATTATTGACCTGGTAACAATGATTTAAATCAACTAATTTCTTAGTAGAAACTGTAGAGGCCAGATGTAGAACAACATTTGCGAATTACTGGGGTGGTAGATTCAATCTAGAATTCTATATCCTGCAAAAACAAAAACAACTTTTTTTCAGATTGAGAAAACTAAGAAAATTTGCCACTAGTAGATTTTTTTTTTTGTATAAGAAATCTAAAGGAGGGTCTGCAGGTAGAGAGAAAATAATACCAGCTAGAAAACCTTTAGGAAGGAATAAAAAGCATTGAAAAAAGATAAATATTTGGGTAAACACAAAAGATGATTTTCCCCTTAATTTCTTTAAAATACCTTGAATCTATACAGTAAAAATTATAACATTGTCTTGAGAGGTTAAAAAAATCTATAATCTAAAGGGTGAGGGGCGTCTGTAAATAGATTTATATGTTGCAAATTTCTACACTGTATATGCAGTGTTAAAATACCAACTCAAAGCAGACTGAAAAAGGTAAGGATGTATATTGTACCCCCTAGAGCAGTGATGGCGAACCTATGACACGCGTGTCAGAGGTGACACGCGAACTCATTTTTTTGGTTGATTTTTCTTTGTTAAATGGCATTTAAATATATAAAATAAATATCAAAAATATAAATCTTTGTTTTACTATAGTTGCAAATATCAAAAAATTTCTATATGTGACACGGCACCAGAGTTAAGTTAGGGTTTTTCAAAATGCTGACACGCCGAGCTCAAAAGGTTCGCCATCACTGCCCTAGAGCAACCACTTAAAAAATAATGCAAAATGGTATAGCTAAAAAGGCAATAGATAAACCAAAATGCATTTTAAATGCAATTTTAAAATGCCAAAATAAGACAGTGAGGAAGAACAAAGATTTAAAAAAACAGGAAGGGCAAACAGAAAATATAACCCAAACATAAATCCAACATTGGTCAACAATTACATTAAGTGTCAATAGACTAAATATTGCAACTAAAAGCCAGAGGATGTTAGAATGGATAGAAAAGCAAAGATCAAAATATATGCTGTCTTCAAGAGCTATACTTTATATATAAAGGTAGGTTGAAAGTAAGTGGATGGGAAAAGTTATACCATGCCAACAATAAAAAGAAGGCTGGAGTGGCTATGTTAATATCAGATAAAGCAGACTTTAAGACAGAGCATTTCAGAAATAAAGTGACACATTTTATAATGATATAAAGGTTAATTAATCAGGATGATAGAACAATCATGAATATATACATCTTAATAATAGAGCTCCAAAATGTATGAAACAACAATTGAAGACATCAAAGAGAGGAATAAACAATTCCACTTTCAGTAACTAATAGAATAATTAGACAAAAAAAATCCATTAAAAACCTGGTATCCATTTCAGGGAAGTGGCTGTTCGATAATCATTTTCCTTGGAGTCCCATGAGATTCTTATCATTCAAGGTCTATTACATTATGGGAACCTTTAGTAAACTCCATCTTACATGAAGGGGGAGGGGAGCTTTGTTTTATGCAATTAAAAAACTTAATTAGTACCTACCTGGCAACATACATAGTTATTAAAATGTTATTGCCTTGAAATATCAGGGAGATCACATTGTGAAGATAACTGTCTACCACTATGCTGCACACCTGAAACTAATATAAAATACTGAATGCAAACTATAATTGAAAAATAAAATATTAAAAAAGTGGAAAAAACTAATTGGGCAAATGTTATTAATAAAATTCAAGCTCTGCTTGGAGCTTACCAGCTTTAGTGGTTGGTGTTATAATTTTAATTTGGTGAAAAGCTTAATTTACATATTCAAGAAGCAAACCCAAGCATGATAAATAAAAAGGAAGCCATCCATGCACACATTGTATCAAACTGCTAAAAACCAAATGTATTATAGAGAAAATTTTGAATGAACTATAGATATATGACACGTATTTTAGACTTTTATGTTATGCTTAAACCTTACATTCCTTAATGTGGAAACATCACATTTAAAAAAAACTTTGCATTTCTTAATATATAAAATTTATTTTTTAAATGTGGAATAAGTATTCAAAGGAAAGCAAGATAAGTTATTTTCTTTATTTAATTCCTAAATCTTTCTGAAATACACTAAATAATAATAATATCTACTTTTTCTAGGTCTATGAGTTACATTTATTTTGAAAGATACCTGTAAGAGACATAGGTTTATAAATAAAGTATAATGATAAAAATAGAGATATGGATATCATCTATATATATAAAAGGCTAATATGCTAAGTGTCTGACCATCCAACTGGTCGCTATGACACACACTGACTACCAGAAGGCAGACACTCAATTCAGGAGCTGCCATGACATGCACTGGCCATTTACAGAGAAACAGCACCACAGACCTGGCACCAACAAAGCAACATTCGGCTTCCCCCAAGTGGGACATAGGCCCCACCACCATCTGGGAGTGATACCCCACCAAATCGCAACCAATGCTGCCAAGACCCCATGGCGCAAAATGTGGCCCACAGCCCAGCCCAGCCTGGAAACAGTGCCTGTAGGCACTGGGTAATGATGTCACATAGCAACACTCGGCTTCCTCTCCCTAGTGATTAGCCTCCTTGCAGTTTCTTCAGCCCAGGAACACGACTTGCTTTATAGCCAGGTAGAAATATTTTACACTTTAAACCAAATGTCTATGAAGCATTTTCCCATGCCTCATCTCATTTGATCCTCACAGAAGTCCTGGAGTAGGTAGATAGGAGACTCGGTAGAATCCTATTTTCTTTTCATTAGCCAAAAAACAGAGATTTAGAAAGCTTCGAAACTTGACCTGACTGAAAAGAAGAAATGTGGACCTTGAAAATGATTTAGGTTTTCTCACTGCGCAGAATATAGTCAAACACTGCTGCAGTTAAAAACCCTTTGTTCTGCCTGCATGATCTACAATAATAATCTACTTCATGTTGATATTTATTTCTGTGTTGCTGTCAATTACCTGAAAGAGAAGTTGGGGTGCTTCACTGGGCTGGAAAAAGTTTAGCTAAATCAGAAAGCAGGCCTAATTAAGCAAATATATATCTTGCTGGCGCCAATCGCACATGTGTGTTTCAATCTGTCATTTCGATCTGAATTTGGTTGACACTTCTATTATAGAGAAAGGGTAAATAGCAATATTAAAATATGTCTTCTAATTAATTTCCTTTCAATGTGCATGAATTTGTGCACCGGGTCACTGGTATTTTATAAATGAGAATGGACACTAACTACAACTAGACCCATAAGTTTCTATTGAATAATTACGATTGTACTGCCATGTTTAAGAGCTTGGGCACTAGAGTCAGACAAAACTGATTTTGCACTTAACCACTTAAGAGTATCAAGACAGTTACTTCGAGCCTCTGTTTCCTCATTTGTAAGACAGGAATAATAATACTATCTATCTTGTATAGTTTTTGTGAGGATGAAATGAAGCAATATGTATAAAGTGCTCCACATCACATGTAGCACATAACAAATTCTCAATAAATAAAAGTTGTTGTCTCTTGTACTATTGGGAACACCCAGGAAATGAAGCTCAGTGCCACGATTTTAGGAATTGCACCTTTATAAACCCATGCTTGGAAGAGGAAAGGGAAAGGAGAAATGAAGAGATATAAAAGTTTGAAGAAAGCCTACATATAATTGCAGTGGGGTAAGAAAACAAACTCCTCTGGGTTCACACTCTCAAGGACAGGATTCCAGAAGGGTCTGGACCAATCCTCGTAGGGTTGCCTTGATATTCTTTGAGCATGGTAGAGATCCTGGCCCAATAAAGGCCGATTGAATGAATGAATGAATGATATTGAGATAAAGACCCATTGCAAAATGGCTATAACTATGATGGTCTGGGAGAAAATACCAAAACTAGCAAAGTCCTAGGAAACAGGGTGGCCTCTGACCACTGGCTCCCCCTAGGAACCAGTTCTGAACTTGGGAACTCTGTCAGCCAGGTCAGGGTATGTCACTGAGGTATCATCCTTGACACAAAGTAGGTGCTCAATATTAGACATTGAATGAATAAATGAGGCATCCTCTGAAAAACCTGTTCACCAAAATCACTAGAATGTCACTGATTCATGGGAAACATATGGGCAACATTTTCCTGGAAACGGAAATTACAGAACAAGGTCTTCATGAAATCACTCCATACTTAACTATTATGTTTCCTAATTAAAATGCATTGCAATATTGACCAGTTTAGAAAATACATTTTGGCCTACCAAGAGCTTGAGAGAGCCAAACCATTGCCAAGGACAGGATGAACTTGAATTATTTAAATGAAAATACTTGTCTATCCATTCAGCTCAAAAAAATGCTGACACAGCAGCATCTAGATTATGGTTTCTTTTTTTTAAATTATTATTTCTAAGTTACATTTTTTTAATCTGGCCCTGAAAGCAGACCCAATTCTTCATATATAGTCATAAATATATGTGTTGTCCCAAGGAAATGAGAGCAAATGTTATAAAATGAAAAATAAATGGTTCCAATTCTTACCAATTGCTCTACGTGATGTTTCTTGGCTTTAAGAAGTAGTAATAATGCAGAGTAAAAAAAAAATAAGAAGAAAGCACTCTACATGTTTGAAATGCTATAAAAATTATGAGAACTTTGTTTCTCTGTCATACCCGATACAAAGCCATTTCCATAATGATTCTCTTTTTGGTTGTTTTAAAAGCAGCATGAGGTAGGAAAAAGGCAGTCTTGTGCTAGAAATACAAATTCCTGTCATTTAAAAAGTATGGAAAGATTGTTTGGACCAAGAAAAGTCAAGTTCTGCCCAGGCTATCATAACAGGAACCCAACATGGAGTTGCCACATGCAATGTTCCTAATGCACTTTTCCCAATATTTCTCAATAAGCCATTACCATGGCAACTTAACCTTTAAGCACACAAAAGAAATACCTCAAACCCTTTCTTCAGAATGAAACAGAACTTACACAGGATTAAGGGATTTGTTTAAAAAATACTTCTCCAAGGTTATTTTTAATGGCTGAAAGATAGATTTAGGAATTGGGGTGGGGGGGGGGCAATGTACAGACAGATTGAAGATGAGCCAAGTACACAAATGATTGTTACCTATTTTTATAGTTTAAAAAGGCTTGGCGTTCTACTGTAATGATATAAATAAATAAGAAATTTGTGTGCATTGGTTAGAGAAGTTTAATGAATGCAGGGGTCATTTCTCCATGCCTCAACCCAATACCAATGGAATAGAAGTGATTCAGTTCCATTCCATGCTGCTTTGAAAAGCACTTCCTACCTGCTCCAATCATTTTACCTAAAGACTCTTCTTATGGACCAGTTACTAATATGTATACAGCAATGTGGAGGGTGAGGGAGGGGGGCAGGTGGAGAATTCATTTCCTGTGAGTCCCAAATCCTGAAAAATTAAGAAGGATTTAGGAGTCAATCAATGGAAGGTAAATCCTCCAGAGAGTAGAGGGCCCTGTTGATATTTCAGCACCAAGTCCAGGCTGGTGAAAAGGTGAGGCTGGTTGGTCAGATTCAACCCCTCAGAAAAATAACAAAACATGTGGGCTTCCTCTTGACACATCAGTGGTATCATCTATATATACTAGAGGCCCGGTGTACAACATTCATGCATGGAGGGGGGGGCGGGTCCCTCAGCCTGGCCTTCACCCTCTCCAATCCAGGACCCCTTGGGGGATGTCTGACTGCCAGTTTAGGCCTGATCTCACAGGGAATGGGCTTAAACTGGCAGTCGAACATCCCTCTTGCAATCCGGGACTGCTGGCTCCTAACTGCTCGCCTGCCTGCCTGCCTGATTGCCCCTAACTGCCTCTGCTTGCCAGCCTGATGGCCCCTAACTGGTCCCCTGCCTACCTGGTCACCCCCTAACTGACCCCTGCTGGCCTGGCCACCCCCTAACTGCCCCCCTGCTGGCCTGGCCACCTCCTAACTGCCCCCTTGCCGGCCTGGCCACCCCCTAATTGCTCCTCTGCCAGCCTGATCGCCCCTAACCACCTCTGCCTCAGCCCCCACCAATGTGGCTTTGTCCAGAAGAACGTCTGGAAGGATGACCAGAAGACGTCCAGTCTAATTAGCATGTTACCCTTTTATTAGTATAGATAAAAGCCTAAGTGACTGGCCAACCGGCTGGCCGGTAGCTATGACATGCACTGACCACCAGGGGGCAGACGCTCAACGCAGGAGCAGAAACCACAGTCATGTAAACATGGAACAGACTGATGAATCTCAGAGGGAAGAGGGGGGGGGGAGGGCGGGAAGAGATTAATCAAAGATCTTACATGCATACTAGAGCAGCAGTCGCCAACCTTTCGGACCTGACAGACCACCAATGGTCCACAGACCACCTGTTGGTGACAGCTGTACTAGAGGGTCCCTTGGCCTGGCCTGTGGGGATGGGGCTGAAACCGGCCCAGAGCACGGATTCATGCACCAGTGGGGTCCCTCGGCCTGGCCTGTGGGGATCGGGCTGAAACTGGCTCTCTGACATCCCCCAAGGGGTCCCGGATTGCAAGAGGGCACAGGCCAGGCTGAGGGACCCCACTGGTGCACGAATCTGTGCACTGGGCCTCTAGTTTTTTAATAAAAAGAAAGTTGTATATCATACTCCGTGCAGCTTACAGCATAAAGTCTCTTCAGAGATGTCAACTTAAAAAAAACCTGAGGCCTGATGTGAGCTAAGAAAGCAGGCTCAGTAAGTGAGACCAGGGAGACTTAGAAGCCATTCGAGCAGGCACATAATTCCTCTGCTCCTTAAGGTCGTGTCTCGATTGGAAATCTGTGGATCTGTTACATATTAAAGTGCTTTATAGAGGCGGTGCAGGAGTAAGGATGAGAATGCTCGTGCACATCTTTTGAACCATTCGGAGGCCCTAAGTTTTCAGCGTTCTGCCTCACTGTAGATATATTTTGAGTTCAGTCACATCAAACATTCATTCACCATACTCAAATTCAAACAAAAAGCACTGTGTCAGAAAAGCGAGAGAAGAAATCATTCAAGACATTCTGCTGGGGATTTCTTTCATCTAAGGACTATTTGGGATGACCAGAGGTGAGAGAACCTGCCATTTCCTCAGTGAAGCCCGGTCCCTCGTGGCCGACACGAGTGCGCACCTTACTGTGCTGAAGTGATCCTGAAGCTCACGGTCCTAAAGCACCTGGTGCTCAGCAGCACTGGAGGAAACAGCAGGCTGGGAGCTGGTACACTGGCCTCCCAGGGGAAGCCTTCCGAAAGGATTTTCAAGGCTAATTTTACTTACACCTGGTTTTCTCCTTATCACCGACTTTGGAACATAACTGACATATAAGATATGTCTCCACTATTTTTAATTCTAGGATATTTCAGAGGACTTTGGCTTTCTGGAACCAGAATTTCTGGTTTCTTTAAAATGCTGTTTTCTACCTGACCTTTAACATAAAATTAAAAAATATATAACCAGCTTATGAATAGAGTAAGGCTCAAAAGTTGGCTGTTTGGAACTCAGAATGCAGTTTGCTATAAAAGCAATGTTTTAAAGGATGTGAAATGTATGTATAGCCCACATACTAGTGCATCTTTGCTCTGAAATTTATACATTTGCAAATAAATTATTTTTATAAAGGGGAAAAATGGGTACAGAGAAGGAAGTATAGTATAGTGGCTAAGAGTGCTCAAGCTAGGCTCTCTTTGTTCAAAGACCACCAATCACTAGCTTTGGGCCTTGACTAAGTTACTCTTCCTGTCTCAGTTTGCTCATCAGAAAAATGGGGATAATAGGGTATTTTCCTCAGGGGTGTGTGTGAGGATATAACCAGCCTATACAATGCACGTGCACATAGGAAGGGCTCTGTTTGCTCTGACATTGTTCCTGTGGGTGTGAACTGCTCAGACACAGCAGCATTTCCATGGCCTCTGCCCTCTGACCCTCTTAGCCCTCTGACCCTCTGCCCTCTGACCCTGCAGGCTCTTCATTGTGGAGGTTATTTGGAAATAACCAGGGGTGCAGATACCTTAGGCATCTTCAATATTTAACTACCTGTCTAAAATTTTAGTGCAGCAGTTGGATGGAAATGAGAATTTCACTCTAACAACATTCTGGAAAGTCCTCTGCTCACTCTGCAATGTTAGTTACTAACTGCATCGCTGTTCTCGTTTGCAGTGAATCCAAGAAGGCACGTGGGTGCCGAGTAATGGTGATGCGCTTCAGCTCCAAGGGGAACCGGCTTTGTGAAAAATATGTGGGTTGTTAGATACTGAAAAATTACTTGCAAGATTATTGTAAGTCCTTTGTCCTATAGCCTTTCTTTTCTTGATCTTTTGTTCTTTCTTCTCTGTTTGTTAGGTGAGATTCTAGATGAGTCATCTTTTTGAGTCATTTTTTTAAGTAGCAGGGTTAATAGTATCAAGATAGAGAAGAGGTAACACAGAATACCAAAGCTATTACCTCACATTAATGGGTAGATAAACACTTAACTACACCCACGGTGCACACTCATATATTCCATTTCTCAGATGAAAGACAATTAAAAGGTAATTTTTCTCTGTAAAAATTTTTATCTAAAGGCTGAGACATAGTACACTGAGTTTCTTCCAGAGCAACATTTTACAATCAAGTTATGAAAGCTTGAAAACAGCAAGACACATGTTAACTCAAACACGATCTTAATTACACTGTCACTAGACACGATGACAGTGTAAAATGTACATGTAAATGTTCCCTTTTCATCTTATGAATTAGTCCTATAGATGTGTCTGGAATTACATTTTGAATGTCTGACATACCTATTCCATCCCTGAGTAGAATAATTATTCTAGCTTCCAGATCAAAGTAGTTTCTTTTCAGTCTAGTTTCTAGAACTATCTCCCTGGAGGTAAAAAAATAAATATTAATGGGAATAATAATAGAAATAATTCCAACAACCAACAGTTATTGAGAACTTGTGATGACCCTGTGCTAAGCGTGTTGTCCTGTATAAACACCATGACTCGCCTGCGACACAGTCCTTCTGCAGGTTATCTTTCATTTGCCCCTTCAGGGCCACTCTCCATCTCCCTTTACCCTGGTCTATGCCCTGGGTGCTGACCTTTACGGACTCTGAATAGTCTAGTGCTATCATTTCCCTTTTATAGATGGAAAAAAAATTGAGGCTTTGACATGTCATGTGACTTGTCCAAGATAGCACAGCGAGTAAATACTAGAGTCAAGTTTTGAACTGAGCTCTCAGCCCAGGCTCCTACCCAATCCAGTACATGGTCTGTAACAGAGTCCCCACTGTGCTGGTTTCCTACAAAGACGTCAAGAAAAGGATCTGGATTTCCAGCCCAAGAGGAGGAGCTGGGTTCACACCATCACTGTTGAGCTGGTTTTGCTAAAGCCACGTGGCTTTTCTGAGCCTCGATTTCAACATCTATAAAGTGATAGAAATACACTTATTCCACTTATTGCTCAAGATTCTTGTAAGAACAAACGTGACATGGAAGGTGTGAAAGAACCTTAGGATGTGAGTGCTATGTAAATGTAAGCTATTTTTCCTGGGGTTATACAACTGGTAACAGTATTAAAATGTAGATCTCCCTGTGTGTGTGTGTGTGTGTGTGTGTGTGTGTGTGTGTGTGTGTAATAGTATGTCTTATTTATTCTATAAATGCCACTATTCTTCCATGATAAAAAACCTTTGTTAAGGTATCTACTACTACTTGCATATGTCCTAACTCTTAGGATCCCACATTTATATTTTACCATTTTAAAAAGTAAGAAAATTTCATTCACTATTGATAATCCATTATGTAACAAAACATACCTAGATCCTTAGGGAAAAGGATAATATAGACATGAAGACAACCTACTGAATGGGAGAATATATGTGCCAATGATACATCTTATGAGGGATTAATATCCTAAATTTATAAAGAAGTCATTTAACTCAATACCCAAAACACAAACAAACCAATTAAAAAATGGGCAGAGGGCCCTAGCTAGTTTGGCTCAGTGGAAAGAGCATTGGTTTGTGGACTGAAGAGTCCCAGGTTCGATTCCGGTCAAGGGCATGTACCTCAGTTGCTGGCTCCA
>NW_005366679.1:3112747-3141831 GCF_000412655.1 Myotis brandtii | reverse complement strand
TCTCTCTCTCTCTCTCTCTCTCTCTCTCTTCCATTCTCTCTTGGAAAAATATGCTCAGGTGAGGATTAAAAAAAAATGGGAAGAGGACCTGAATACTCATTTCTTCAAAGAGGACATACAGATGGCCAATAAGACATATGAAAAGATGTTCAATGTCACTAAGTATTAGAGAAATGAAGATTAAAAGCACAATGAGATATCACCTCACACCTATCAGAATGGCTATCAACAATAAATCGACAATCAAGTATTGGTAAGGATGTGGAGAAAGGGAACCCTTGTGCACTATGGTGGGAATGCAGATTGGTGTAGCCACTGTGGAGAACAGTATGGAGGTTCCTCAAAAAATTAAAATGAAACTGACTTATGACCCAGCAATTCCACTTCTGGTATATGTCTGAAGAAACCCAAAACCCTAATTCAAAAGAATATATTCACTTCTGTGTTCTTTGCAGCATTATTTACAATAGCCAATATATGGACACAATCCAAGTGGTACATATATACAGTAGAGTATTACTGGCCACAAAACCTAATTCAAAAGAATATATTCACTTCTGTGTTCTTTGCAGCATTATTTACAATAGCCAATATATGGACACAATCCAAGTGGTACATATATACAGTAGAGTATTACATGGCCATAAAAAAGAATGAAATCTTACCATTTGCGACAGCATGGATGGACCTAGAGGATATTATGCCACATGAAATAAGTCAGAGAAAGGCAAATACCAAATGATTTCACTTATATGTGAAATCTAAAGAATAAAATAAACAAACAAATTGAAACAGATTCATAGACACAGAGACTAGAGCACTAGACTGATTTGAAGGTAGCCCTGGGGGAGAGGGGCTGGAGGACTGGCTGAAAACGGTGACGGGATTAAAAAGTACAAATTGTGAGTTTCAAAATAGTCATGGGATGGTACTACGCTGAGTGAAATAAGTCAGACAGAGAAAGACAAATACCATATGATTTCACTTATATGTGGAATCTAAAGAACAAAATACACAAACAAACAAAATTGAAACAGATTCATAGACACAGAGACTAGACTGATTTGATGGTAGCCCTAGGGGAGAGGGGCTGGAAGACTGGCTGAAAACAGTGACGGGATTAAAAAGTACAAATTGTTAGTTTCAAAATAGTCATGGGATATAAAGAACAGCACAGAGAACAGTCAACAATACTGTGATAACTATGTATGGTGTCAGATGAGTACTGAAAAAATATTGGGAGGAACAGTTTGTAAAGTACATGGTTATCTAACCACTATGCTGTACACCTGAAACTAATACAAAATAAACTGTAATTGAAAAATAAAAATGTCACTCCACACCCTAGTCATTCATATGCTGAATGTTTCTATTCCATTTTCCTGGTTTTAGCTTAGTAAGTAGCTGTATTCATTTTCTATTGGTGCTGGAACAAATTACCACAAACTTAGTGCCTTGAAACGACACAAACTCATTTTCTTATAGTTCTGGAGGACGGAGGTCTCCAATCAGTTTCACTGAGCTAAAGTCAAGACACATACAGCGCTGGTTCCTCTGGAGGCCCCAGGAGAGAAGCCAAGTCCTCACCGTTTTCAATTTCTATAGCTTTTTCATTCTTTGGCTTTTGGCCTCATTCTCCATCTCCAAAACCAGCAACGTGCATAACATCTTCAAATCTCTCATTGCTTCTGTCATCACTTCGCCCTGCCTGGCTCTTTGGTGGTCAAATCTTCCTGCTGCCCTCTTGCAAGGATACTTGTGATTACATTGAAGACCCACTTGAGCCCTAGCCAGTTCGGCTCAATGGACAGAGCATCGGCCTGTGGACTGAAAGGTCCCAGGTTCAATTCCTGTCAAGGGCACATGCCCAGGTTGCAGGCTCGATCCCCAGTAGGGGGTGTGCAGGAGGCAGACAATCAATGATTCTCTAACATCACTGATGTTTCTCTCTCTCTCTCTCCCTCTTCCTCCTCCACTGAAATCAACAAAAATATATTTTTTAAAAAGACCCACTTGATAATCAAAGATAATCTCTCCATCTTCAGATCCTTACCGTAATCACATCTACAAAGTCCTGTTTTCCATGTCAGGTAACATCCACAGCTCTAGGATACAGACTTGGATATCTCTGGGGCCATTATTCAGCCTACCACAGTAGCCAATAAAACAGGGGACCGAGGAAGTGCCTACCAAACACTCATTTTTTCTAGTCCATCTTAATACTGAATCCAGCAAATGTGTCAGTGAATTAAGACACATACCCTTGTCGTTCTGTGTCAACCATTAATCAGATTTTGCTTAAGTTCTTCCACTGAGTTTCATTTGAATGTACAGGTCTGAGCTAATGTTTGCTACTGATGCTCTGGAAGTACAAAATCGTCAATATTTCCAAAGAAACAGAAGCGTGAAGCAGAAAAGACACAGTAGGAGATGTTGGGTGGGGTGAGGGGTTAAGGAGACACAGGGGTCAGGAGAGCAACGCTCAGTAAGTGACCGAAGGCTTCAGGGCTCATTCTGGCTGAGCCAGGCTTGTGGCCACTTCTGACAGAAGAAGCTGACCCCCGCCTCCCACTTCCATGAGAGAACTTTCCACAAACCATGTGGAGATGGCTGAGTGAGTAGTCAACCTGCACCTCTGGAGCTGCAATAATAATCCTATTTCTTCACAGTGGAGTTTGGGCTATTCAAAAACAAGAACTATGCTCATTATTATGAAACATTTGACCTTTCCACAACTGGTTTTTGTAAGCACATACTTTGGGAAATTTGATTTTTTTTTAGCATATGAAAAGTCTCCTTTCTGGTACTCCCCATAGTTCACTTTTCATGCTATTTAAAACCCCTGGAAACTTGTCTTCAAAGCAAAGATGTAGCCCTATTTTCTGTTTTAAGTTTAATATCCACATCTCCTACCATAAATGTGGTCACAACACCTGTCACTTACTTTACTCGGTGAAGACATTCACAGTGCCTGCCAACTGTCACACAAAACCACTTAATACTGTGGCTGTGCATGTCACTGAGCTCTGACCATTCTAACAGCATCAGGTCTCCATAGTTACTAATGCGCTGCAAGGGGTGGGGGGAAGCATAGAGCAATCTGAAAGTACAGATAACAGGAGCAAGCAAGTCGCATAAGCAAAATGTGCGATGGGTGGGGTGCTCCGAAGCTGATTGCTGCATGTGTGAGGACAGGGAGCCTTGGCTCCTGACAGGATAACTATGACCAGGCTGCAGAGCTCCAGGTCCCCATATCTCTACCCAGTGAGCCCTTTAAATGCCTAAAAGGATGGGACTCAAGAACACACATGCACTATTTATAGTCAATAAATGCGGTTGAGTGAAGGTGTGGGTTTAACAAGTCACAGTTGTGCTTCTGAACCCCATGCCCCACACAGGGATGGAATAGCTTCTTAAGAAGCATCTTTTCCTTCCTCTCTTTCCCAGACCAGTCCTCTTCATAGCACCCTTCCTGTCCCATCACTCGTCTCTGAAGGAAATGCTTGCATCTTTCTGGCTAAGCCCCAATTCCTCATCTGGGCATCTCTGGTGTGTGCAGCCTTGTCACAGTCCTTGTGGCTGTACTCCATCCAGGCAGGCCCCTCACTGACCTGCGTGGCTCACCTGTTCTCCCAGCTATGCTCATTCACTGCCTATCTTTCAATAGGAGGACTCAAGCCTCTCCCAGTTATGCTCATTCACTGCCTATCTACAATAGGAGAACTCAAGCCCCGCCTTCTCCTTGAAGCCTTCCTGATAACCCTCTAGTCAAAACTGACCTCTCCCTCCCCAACCTTCTCACAGCACATACTATTCCCTTAACTCACTAGATTATAAACATCAGTCCATTTTATTTTTCTCACTGTTTTCAACTCTACTCCTTGAACACCCCCCACACCTTTTCCACTGGGTAATGGCTTTCATTGAGGCATGCTGGCTCAATTCCACCCCTTCCAGTCACTTCTCTTAAAACACTTTCAAAGACTCAGCTCTGTTCGTTTTAAAATGTCAACCTTGTATTTAATCCACATCTCTCTTCTCTTCCCATTCCTGACCCTACTTTAGTCAAGATGCATTGGCACATGAGAGTGGGGAAGGATGGAGCCTTTTGCTCTTACCGACACCTCTCCCCTCTTTTCCTTGCACGCTGTTTCTTGTATTGGTCCAGGACAACAAAGGAGGTGGAGAGAGAGAGAGGGAGAGAGAGAGCTCCTTGCTGCTGTGTGTGTGGAGAGTTTGGTTCTCTCCACGTCCAGGGCCTACCTCTTTCCCTGCTCTGTTTTTTGGAGCTCTCAGGGGTCTTCATGAGATTAGCCTATGACTGCTCAGCCAATGGCTTCTTACCAACTCCTCTGATGTGTACTTCCCTGCACCACCCAGGAATCTGAAGCTGTAGCCTCCTCTCTTTGGCCTCAGTTTCCAGGGCCCGCAGGGTTCATGCCTTCACACCTTTTTATACTTCTTCATGCCCTTACCCCGTGTCACACCAGCCATCTCTCTCCTTACCCCTCCTCCATGCCCCAGGGGCTTGATAACTCTCAGGAAGGCATCTATCATCTCTCATTTTGAGGATAGTGGGTGGTTGTGAAAGATTTATGAGTGATTCTTCTGGAGTCTCCTTCTTGGCTCTGGGCGGGAGGAGAAAGACCCCATTTCCCTTTAGGGGGTTAGTGAGAGAAGAAGAACATTGCACTGCTCCACAAGGAGACCTCTTACTCTTTCCCCAGTCAGCCTTGCTATATTACTTAGGGGAGTGGGTGGTAGAGATGGTGCCAGGGATGGTTCTGCTGAAATCCCACCTCTCAGCAAGCCCTGTGGGAGGTGGTTGTCACTGTATCTGGCCGCTATCTGTACAGGACTAGTCTCATTCCCTGAACAGTGGGAACGCATTGTACTAGGCACGTAGCTTCCTGTCTAGATCCTAGAATCGTGAAGCCCCAGTCTTTTGCCCCTGTATTCTCTGGCTTTCGACACTTGACAGTCAGGGTGGTCACAAAGATGGCAGGAAGACTGGGGGCTGCCAGCCTTCTTCCTGTTCCTCCTTCTGTGATCACAGGTCCACTATCTCCTCTTTCTCTGGGGTCACAAGGATGGGGTGAGTTGGGATCCATGGTTTATATCACTCAACTTGATATATTGTTATAATTCTACTATGCAACCTATTTTATATTACTTACAGTATTCTCAAGTCTTTTAAGCAGGTAAATCTTGTCTCCCCAATACGGTAAAAACTGAGATGCTTCTTAATAAGTAGAATTCAGTATTTCTTTTGTTTTATGCATAGACCCTCCCAGAGTGCTGTGCACATAACACATAAGGACTAGATAACGGAATGTTGACTTGGATGGGGGACAACAGGAGCTCAGACCCAGGAGTCGGTGCTGAGGAGGCCTGTGCTGGCTGCCCACTGCCACACAGACCTAGAGCGGGCTGAGGCCTCTGTGGTAAAGAGGTCTGCAGCTTCATTCTGTCTGTAAGGCTGTGTCTACATGATACTCAAGATAAATTTTGTTCATCAAATACTCCAACAATACAGAGTTAAAATCCAGATTCCCTGTGTCAGGGAAATAAAACATGTATATGATTGAGTGCTTGCATTTTATTTAAAAAATTATTTATCATTTTAAGCTCAGTATAGTGCCAGAGAAAGTCAAGTAAGGTAAGAAAAAGGACATTGCTAGCTGTCCTGAGAGTTAAAATCCAGATTCCCTGTGTCAGGGAAATAAAACATGTATATGATTGAGTGCTTGCATTTTATTTAAAAAATTACTTATCATTTTAAACTCAGTATAGTGCCAGAGAAAGTCAAGTAAGGCAAGAAAAAGGACATTGCTAGCTGTCCTGAAGGAGGCCTGTGCTGGCTGCCCACTGCCACACAGACCTAGAGCGGGCGGAGGCCTCTGTGGTAAAGAGGTCTGCAGTCTCATTCTGCCTGTAAGGCTGTGTCTACATGATACTCAAGATAAATTCTGTTCATCAAATACTCCAACAATACAAAGTTAAAATCCAGATTCCCTGTGTCAGGGAAATAAAACATGTATATGATTGAGTGCTTGCATTTTATTTAAAAAATTACTTATCATTTTAAACTCAGTATAGTGCCAGAGAAAGTCAAGTAAGGCAAGAAAAAGGACATTGCTAGCTGTCCTGAAGAAATGTTTGTTTTCCAGGTTTGAAGTTTGACAGAGGAGAGGTGAACTTTTTTCTCTTCTTTTTAGGAGAGTAAAACTAAGAAAAATAAGGAAGGATTCCTGATGAAAAAAGAAAAATAATTCTTAGTAAAAATATGAGAGCGAATGCTAATAAATCCTCAGGATAGATGTGCTCCCATTTTTACCCTGTATTTCCTAAATTCTAATGTTCCAGCAATTGCAAATGTACCATCCATTTAATAATTGCTGTTCAAAACAAAGAAACGTGACTACAATGATTCTTGATGTTCATCGTAAGATACTTTCTAACATTAACATGACAGAATTAAAACTACTGGTAGAAATGTTAAGACCAATGCTATGCTAAGTAAGCCCTTTATTTAACCCTCTTAACAACCTGTAAGACAGATACTGTCATCATCTACGTTTTACTGATGAAAAGCTAGCTGAGCATCAAAGACAGTGTAAGTGACAGAGCTGAATTCAAGCTCAAGTTTAACCACTACAGTAAACAGCCCCAGATCAGGAGCTCCATTTGTAAGAGGTCCTCATCATTATCATCATGGATGGTCTACCTGAGTTCTGACCATTTCTCATCACTTCCATCCCTATCTCCTATTTCAACTTATTTTCATTTTCATGAAGATGACTGTAGCATCCTTCTGATTGGCCTTGTGAGTTGCACTTGCACCCCTGTAGTCCACTGTCCACTGAGATCCCTGAGCAATCCTTATAAAGCCTTGTCACTCCTCAGCTCAAAACCCTGCAATGGCTCCATCTCACTCAGAAGCAAATCCAAAGTCTTCACCATGGTCCACGAGGCCCATCTGCTCTGACTCCTAGCTTCCCCCCTCTCTCTCCCTGTCCCACTCCAACCTCACTCGACTCTTACTCTTCTCACATGCAACAAGTGCCCTCAGGCCTTTGCACTTGCTATTTCATCTGCCGAATTGATCTGCCCCCAGACGTCTTCACCATGGTCCACGAGGCCCATCTGCTCTGACTCCTAGCTGCCCCTCTCTCTCCCTGTCCCACTCCAACCTCACTCGACTCTTAACTGTTCTCACATGCAGCAAGTGCCCTCAGGCCTTTGCGCTTGCTATTTCATCTGCCGAATTGATCTGCCCCCAGATACCCAAATGGCTCTCGCTCTCTCATCTTCTTCCAGCTCATGATCAAACGTTATGAAAAAAATCCCTGTCTACCCTCTTAAATAGTGCACTTCAGGACTCTGCTTTCTTCATAGCAGGCCTTACCTCCTGCTGTGCCAAGTAAGTTTGCTTCTCTTTCTCCCTGATCTAAAATGTAATCTTTTAAAAGGCAAAGACTATTTTGTTCATTCCCTTATTCTCAGCACCCAGAAAAGAGCCTAGCACAGAGTGGAGCTCAGGCAGTGTTTGTTGAATAAAGCCATCCATTCGAAATCATATCGGCCTTAATCATTAAGAATCCATATACTATATGAGCATGATGCTCTACTAGGCGCTATTTACCCTGTACAATCCGACTCCGTTCTGAATAATCACAATTAAATATTTAAAGGATTTAAGAATCATAGTTTAGTAATAACAGACATCTGTCCTCTAACTCCTGCTATATCGTGGTTAGAACAGTGCATGATATTTTAGTAATAATGTGGTCCGTCAGTGGCCTCCATGAGATGGTGTTGCTCTGCCTTATTTACACGTCTGCACTTTTCCTGGCTCTTCTCCCTCAGAGGGGCAATCACAGCACCAGGACAACTTCAGAGTCTTTCATTTCTCTGTGTCCTCAGCTCTGCTTCAATTTTAATAACATTCTCTTCTTCTAAACTGGAGGCCGTTGAATTGTTCTTTTGAGACATAAGCATGCCAGCAGAAGGAACTTTTTAACCAAATAAATAATTTCTATTTTTGTAAAGGCAGAATAAAAATGTTGAAAACATTTCAAATAAAAATGTTCCCTATTTCCATAAAAATAACTTCTGCTGTTCTTAAAACAAATCCCTAGAGCCTCTGCATGGCTAAGCCTGGAGACTCGTGTGTCTGCAGCATACAGCACTTTTTCTCTTCCTCATCGCTCTTGCTTTCTTACTTTCTTTCTTGAAATAATGCCTGGATTGTCCTTCCTACCTGCCTTGTCCACCTTCCAAAATGCATAAGAAGCAGGTGAGAATCTCAGGCCATAAACTCAGGTGTGCAAGAAATAAAGCATGTTAAAATTTTTCTATAAAATTAACTTAATTTCAACTCAGCTCCCCCCACCCCACCCCCAAGCTGACAGAAAATTTAACTTTCAAACAATAATGGCTCCCTCCATGCTGCTGGCATTGGGCCAAGGTCTGAGGGTCTAAGGTTTTGGAAAATCCCTCCCATCACCAGTCATCTGTCCACTTGGCCTTTGTCCCAGATCACATGGTCCTCAGCTCTGCTATTTTGAAGACACTCAGGGAGCTTCATAGATCTTGAGAGGGTTTGGACACCCCAGGCTGGGGACCCAGTCTCCCCAGTAGCACAGGGCCATTGCCTCTGAGATTCTATTATGTTCTTCAGGTGCTACCAGAGAGCAAGGCTCATGGGATCTTCTAAGAAGAACCTTGACAGAATCTGGAAAGTGCCTCTTCTCTCAAACCTGACCCTCTTCAATGGATTTAGAATTTTGGAAATGTAAAACCACATTTTCTGCAAATAAGAAAGCATCAGCTACTTGCTTGAATGAAAAAAAAAGAAAGAAACTGGAGAGATGGAGTGAGAGACCACACATGTCAATATGTATCTTTAAGTGGTTTCACCACATCTCGTTCCAGTACAAACAATCAGTTTCTGTTCATGGATCTCAGAAGAAAATGTTGTAGCTCAGTGTGGGCTGAAGGGAGTGGGCCTGGACTGGGGGTCTCAAGTGGCCCTGCTGCCTTACCCTTGGGGAATTCAGACCCCCCATCTGCTGCAGCCACTGAGAGAAGGCCAGGTGCCATAGGAAGAAGACAACCAGCTCCATCTGCACATCACATTCTGTTCAAAACCCAAGTCACTGAAGGAGCCTAGGAATTGTTATATCATTTTTTTAATTGACCAATAAGAACTTGTGAATATTGTCTATTAGTATAATTTGCCCCCAATGCATATTTTTCATAAGGTATTCTCTTTGCATGACTAATCTGTTTATTATATATAGTAATATAGGTATCTATATATATGAATATAGTTTTATAAACCACCTTGCTTTTATTGTTTACTTTTTTTGAAAATGGTAACTTGGGAGTCACCATCTCATGCAGACCCTCATTCTTAGCAGAAAATCAACAAAAACAAGGACTCGAGCAGTCCCCGCCCCCCATCCTTGCCCCCAGACCCTGCACACAGTGTGTGGCCAGCATATGGTTTCCAAGGATGTATTTGTGCTTTAGAGTCTGAATGACACAAATGTCACAAGCATCCTGATCCCTGTCTTTACCCTGTTGTTTGAGTCCCCCCCCCTTTTTTGTAATCCATATGACTTTGGGAACCTCCTCACATGCTTTTCTGGTACAAGCTGGGGGTAAGCAGATATAACAGAAACCATGGGAGCCAGCAAAGATAGATCAGGCTCTTCAGCAGCCAAGGTCAAAAGCAGAGAGGATTCCTGCTTCCAAAGGAAAGAGGACTCATCATGAATGTGAACCAGACAAGTCTGGTAGAGAATGAAGCCTGCACTGAAGCCGCAAGAGTAATAGTGTAAAAAATTTTTGTGGTAGCCTTTGAAAGTATGAAAACTAGACCTTCATGGATCCATTCACCCATCCAACAAACCTTTACTGATTACCTACAACATGCCAGACTTGTGCTAGGACTGGGGATGATTAAGATATGAATATTCTAAACAAACAAACAAAAAGTTTACAAAAAGACCTATTTCAATGACCATACCATATGTTCACAGAGCCTCATTTATTCTTGCCCTTGGTATTGATGCTAATGACAAGTATAATGGGTAACAACTGGTACTTTACATAAATTATCTCATGCAATCTTCCAAATCACCCCATAAAGGATTGATTACTAGGTTCATCCTACAGATATTGGGGCACAGAGATATTTGCCAGTGAAGACAAAGTGGGGTAAATGAACACTGTAGTTCCCTTAGCTACTATGCTATGCTCCCACAGAGCCATTCACCACTATCACTCCATGTTTTGTGTTTGTACCTTAAACACACACACGCACAACCTTACTAGAGCAAATGTGTATGACAAATAGTTGTCCATAAAATCACCTTCAAAATACCTGTTAGCTCCTTAAGCTATGTATTGATTTACCTATTAACACCTGAAGATGCACTTACCTCCCCCCCGCCCCATGCAGATTTCTAATAGCTTAACTGCCAAAAATAAACATATGGTTCCTTAACTTTACATCAGCCTGTGGATTCTGGGATCAGCTCTGAACTCCTGAAGGCACATTCTTCATCCCATGATGCTGCTCTGGTCCCATCTCTGCCCTGGTTTTCTGGGCACCGAGTACCTGGACCATTCCACTGCCTCACTCCACCAGGAGAAAGTAGCACCTTGCCCAGAAATGTCATTTGCCAAAGTTAGATTTGTTTACACCCTGATTCACTATTGGCATAAACAATATGCTGGTCACTACAAGAAAAACCAAGCTAGACACTGTCAGAATTTAAAATTGAAACCAAAAGTTTGATATTTTGGATTGTACAATATGCTGTTAGGTTCTGTTTTGTGTCTCATTTGCTGTAACTGAAAATGGGCATTAACACTACTTGCTACCTCCTTACAGAGTTTTTCTCAAGGATAAAAATAATATTAATTAAGCTCTTTTAATCCCTTGCTTTAAATGTTTACATAGGCAATCAACATAAAGTATGCTTTTTAGTGGCGCAGTATGTTATTCACACATGCTGATAATTAGCATTTGTCTCGTCAAACACTGTCCCCAAGGTATTTCCATCTCAGGAATAACCAACAAGAAAAATTATACACTCACATTTTATGAATGTTTCTATTCCTAAAATGAATCACTGCTAAAGTAAGGTCAAATATTTTGATCAAGGCTATTGTCATGTGACAGCATTGCCTTCCTGCTAAGAAGCGAAATTGAAGTTCACATATTTGCTTCATTAGTGGCTACCAATGATCTGAAATCAGGCGGAGTTCATTTGCAGAATAAACATACAGACTTCAATTTGCTCATTTTTCTGTTCTGCTGTCAACATTAACCAATGTTGTCATTGCTGGATTTGCATTAGGCCTAAGGAAAATGTCTTCTCTGAGTTAGAATACAGACCCGATTGGTAATACTTTGGTGGGCAGCAAGGGTAGGTCCGGCTCTTCCCCTTCCTTCCTGCCCTACATGAGAGGCTTAGTGCTTCTTGTTGGCTCCAAATTCACTGTCCTGTCTATATCAAAATGACACTGAGTTGAAAACACATGTGGAGCTGCCTAGTCCTGTGCAGGCTTCTACCACAACACCTGCCCATTTCTGCTTTACAATGACTTCCCGTACCATTGCATCCCAGCCCATGCACTGCACCCAGCTTCATAGTTGAGGGCGGTAGCTCAGTCCACAGTCAGCAGGGTCCCTAGGGCATCATTTCCTCAATTCCTTCAAGCAGAGCCTTCCCTACAGCCTCCAGGAAACAGTATCTGGCCACAAGAAAATGAATGATAGGCCAAGGTTGAGTTTTAACTCTCAACTCCCCTGATTTCTGAATCTCCAGTGAGTCTCTTTTCTAACTTACTTTGATCTACTATTTTGCCCCAAATTTGATGCAATCTGGTACTTATTGCTTGCATGCCAAGCGAGGGTGTAGATTTAAATGATTTGGCATCGAGAACATGTAATCTTCAAAGCCCACTATTCTAAGCGGTGGTTGAGGAGCTGTGGGTCTTTGGAAGGAGATGGAAAAACTGAGTAACAACCAGCTTCCTCTATTGGGAGGTGAGACCAAGCTCCACAGAGGAAAACTGCATGAGATTTAAAACATTTGAAAATCTGTGTCAGAATATGTACAGATTTTATGGCTAAGAATAAAAGCCTTTTGTGATGAAAATAAAATGACTAGCCAACCTAATGGCTTCAAGTGAATAATATTTAACAAAGAGTTCAGGAAAAAGTTTTTACATCCTTGCAAAAAACACCTTCTTTCCTCCCCCACAATACTGCCATGACAACTGCTATGAGGCAGGGACAGTAGGAACTAGGCGGAAAGGTAAAATTCTATTATGAGATTTGCAAAGAGCCTCACATATGCACCCCATCAGGATGAAAAGTGGGCTGCTGCTGCGGCTCCCACCATCCCAGGTGCTGGGAAGGAGGGGGAGTCCATATCTCACTGGTCATCGTCCTGAAATGTGGAGGTGGGTATAACTTGTTGACCCACCGGAATTTTAATTACAGCTGATCTTTATGGTTACTTATTGATTTTTCTACTAATGTCAAACCTTCTCATTTGTTCTTTGGTCTTGAAAGGAAAACAGGAAAAGGAAAAAGGGGTATTTCTAGTAAGTGCTGCATTGAGGGGAGCTAAGGAGCAGAGCAGATTCAGGCGATACGTAGCCGCCATTGTAGTAGTTGCCAAGGCCAAGATAAAACAGTTTAAATTCTTCACACTGAAGCTACACACTGGAAAAGGGAATTTTTATTCTGATTCAAAACCTAGCTGTAGCCTTACACACTGAAATCCCAGTGCCCTGCCTTTTCAAGGACCTCATTATTACTTTAGCTGTCTCACCTCACCTGAATAAGTCTTGGATGCTAGAGAAAGTGATGAGGATGTAATGTTTTATACTTTAGGGTTCCTTTCACTCTCTCCTCTCATTTGTCACATATTTGTATGATATGTTGGGTAGCCTGTATAATAGCCCCTGAAAGTTGTTCATGTCCTAATTCGTGGAATTTGTCAATAATATTACCTTACATAGTAAACGGGACATTGCAGAGGTGATTAAGTTAAAGGTTTCAAGATGGAGAGGTCATCCTGGATTACCCATTGGGCCCAGCGCTATCACAACAGGCTTTGTCAAGGGAAGACCAGGGTATCAAACTGAGAGAAAGAGGTGAAGACAAAATCAGAAGTTGAAGAGATGCGCTTTGAAGGTGGATGAAGGAGCCAGGAGCTAAGGAATGCAAGTGGCCTCTGGAACTGGGAAAAGGGAGGGAAATTAATTCCTACCCTGCAGCCTTCAGGGGGAACACAGCCCTGCCGATACCTTGATTTTAGGCTTCAGACTCCAGAACTGTAAGAGAATGCATTTGTGTTGTTTTAAGGCACTAATTTCATGGCAGTTTGTTGCAGGATAGAAAACTAAGGATTCTTGCTGGACCCCTTTTAAATCACCTCTTGTTTTGAAATAGGACCACAGAAGGTCCTGCTAAAGCCCGCAGGAAACATCTGGTGGAGGCTGGAGTCCCCAGGCACGTGTGCGCTGGTTTTTGTGGTTAAGAATGATCCTGTGCTTTTCTGGACTGAGATCCAGGCCTCCTGAGTTGTTCATATCCTAATTCATGACACTTGCTATTCTCTATTGAAAAGTCTAGACCTTTTGGAGAAATTATATTTGAGGGAAATTGAAACCTTAACCTTCTTCCTTGGAAACAAAAGATAAGCCACTATTGAGTGAGAAGTGAGGCCATGAATTTCCCAACACCCACTTTCTGTTTGAGTCCCTTTACACTTCATTTATTTTCTCTTCATTAAAACTAATCCTATATCCAAGATGAACACCCTCTGGAATTGGACTAAGACTTCTGGATTTTCAGCCTTTTCAGTATATACAAGATGATACGGAAGCGCTCATGCGTGAAGAGGTAGGAAACAGAGTAATGGCCAGTCAAAGAGGTTTATGTTCATCAAATGCCTCAAGGGAATGCGTTGCTGGTTCTTGAGTTGAGAGAGAGAGAAGGCACATTCATTAAAGTCGTATTATTTACGTGATTGATTTTTATAATAAGCTTGCTGCTCTGCTCTCAGGCCAAAGACACTACCAACAAAACCCAGTGGCATAAAAACCAAGTTTAAAGTGGAAACTAATTTCAAAGAAATGGGAAAGAGGGTATTTTATTAGCATATGTTCTTCAGGGGAAAGCTTGCTTTTCTTACATAAGAGCTCTTTTAAACCAAATGGGCCTTCCAGTACATACAAACTCATCATGAAGAACACTGCAACTGAGTCCCTTCTGGGATGCTCTCCTGGAAGGTGGTAATTACAAATGCAGAAAACTTCTCTTGTTAATAAGACTAGCCATGCGCACTTGCCTTTACATTTAAACCTGCTAGATTGAAAAACACTTCTCTATAAGAGTCCATAAAAAGTCAAATTAATTGTACTATACCTTGTTAGTTTTTATGTGGATACTCAACCAGCACTGAAACTTATAGATTAAAGTTGACCTTTTCATGCTTCTTCAACTCAAGAGACATCAGTTATCACCATTATGATATTTAGAGCTGACGATCCTACAAGAATTACTATGTATCAGCACAGCCATCCTCCACAATTCTAGCAAATAGGTTAGAATCTTTTTTAAAAAAAATGTTTCACAGCAAATTTTTCAAAGATTGCCTCAAAATATTAAAAGGATTTTTCTCCAAATACAGTAAGCATGACCACGAAATGCAAACAAGGAGATAGAGTTTGCTTCTATTATTAGGCGATCTTGCTATTCTGTATTAAAAAGTCTAGACTTTTACTTCGAACTGTGTCCAGCTCTGGAGGACTTCAAGGCGATGTAGTCATGCTGTAGAGGGTTTAAATGCCAGCCATAATTACAACTGGGAGTCGGAAAACGAAATCTAGGAGGAAAGGATGAGAACCATCTTGGAATTAGGAGGCTGTCGTGGTAATGGTTTTCAAGTACCAGAAGCCTTACGAGGCAGGAAATTATAGCTGCTCATTTTCTATTTCAATCAAGGACAGACCCAGAAGCTTTCCATACAGCTCAAAATGAGCTGAGTCAATTGCAAGAAGGACTTTGACTTCAGGAAATGCTTTTTTTTCTCTCTTGGATGGTTCAGCAGCAGAACAGTCAGGCCAGGTGAGCGGGTGCTGGAATCAGAATGGGAAGGAGTCCCCTCCCTGGTGTCCCAGGGGTGGGGGGTCCTCCACATGCCACTGAGTGCCCCTCCCCCTTGCCCCACTGCGGTGCCCTTGCTTTCTTGCCCCTCAATCTTCTATTTCCACTTTCTAAACTGTTAGGATCCAGACAACAGACGAGCCATCTAAGCACCCTCACCTTATTGCTTCCTCTGAGCATTTTCAGAGCTTAATGAATGATTCTGATTCTTAGAAAGAAGAGCCAAATTTTTTCATGACTGCTGTGAAAGGAGATTACACAATATTTCTTCAGGGGCCTTTACAAGTACTTGCTGCACAGTGTAAATTGGAAAAACTGTGCAGATTTCTCACGAGGGCTGCACCAGATGGCCCGTGCAAGAGCTCTCAGAGACCTCCCTCGCTGTCGATTCTAAGGGAAAAAGAAAAATCACTGCTGGGCTTCTGTTTTGGTTTCCAATCTGAGTAACTGAAAATCAACCTGCAAGGAGGATTTTTAAATGGACTTTGATTCTGAGTCCCAGGAGCAAGGTTTCCAAGTAACCTCTGAAAGCATGAAGGAGAGTAAAGCATGCTCGGTGCTGAATGCCCATTTGAGCATTTCTGATCCAGGACTGACACGTTGCACCATCCAATCACTGTGCCCATGGTTTCGTAGAGCTCTTTCTGAGAAACCAGTTCTTTACCAATGGTGATGCTAAGCACACTGTCACCTGGAAACTAATTTATGGCCAGCTTCAGAAAATGTACAAGTCAAAGGCTATCGTGGGGATACTTTGGGGTCCTCACAGCTCTGCAGGCGGTGAAAAAAGCTGATCTGGCTCTCTCAGTGCACAGCATGGCTTTGCTGCTTCTAGAGATAAAAGCTAAACTGCAAACTGTGCATATGTGTCAGAGGGAATTGTCCCTTCTAGAAGCATTAATGCACTGTGCTTCTCTCCTGTGTTGAAAACATGGGGCAAAACCAAGAAGTTGCAACATAGAAACTAAAGGTGTGCGCGAATCCTACTCATGATGTCAGGAGACCTGAGCTTGGCATTGACCCTCCCATCTGTTCTCCGAGTAGCTCTGGCCAAGGAACTGGCCGTTCTCTGTAAACCAAGGTGACTGAACTAGATGGCACCTGAAGTCCCCTCCCTGTGGATGCCGCTGCTCACGCATTCATTACTAGTGATCGCACAAGATTAGTCAATCATTCTCAATACTGAAATGGGAATTTTGAAGACCTTTGCCTTAAATTCCTCAGTCTCTATCGCTCTATTTCCTAATACTGAGAAGAGTGGAAAACTGGTGACAGTGATGTTTATTAAGCACACAACATGATTAATTTGCAACATCGAACCCTTTTTTTATGTCTATAACTATCATAATGACTGTGACATTCTTGTAGGAAAAGTATGAATTGATGCTTGTGAATTCAATTCTTTTCACAAAGGGGTTTCCTCTCCCAAAAGGAGTTTTGAGTAATACTCAAGGAAACCAAGAGTCATATATTTTAATCAGATTCACTGCACTCAAACCTCATACTATTCATCAATTAATAGACTAATAATAGACAATGAATTTGATAAAATGAATTTGAAAAATCAGTCAAATTTATTCATCTGATTTTCCTTTTGAATCTAATGCTGTTTTCTTCTGCTCTCAGAACATTTCTCAAATTACCTCAAGTTGAAATGTTTTCAGAACATTTTTAAGAAGGATACCTATTAACATGAGGGCACTTCTAAAGGGGGTTATTAGGTAGATTTGGGATCAAGGACTCTATTTGAAGCAACCCAGTTAAAGATTGCAGCTAGATGATGCGCTGCTTCTGGAAACACTGGATGGATGCCTTCCCTTGCACATGTACACACACACACACACACACACACACACACACACACACACACACAGCCATGGACCTGGAACTGCTTTTGCCTGACAACTTCCAGGAGGCTCCCTCCCTCCTACCATTTTCTCACCATCCCATGGATGCCAGACTTCTGACTGGTGCTTTGCAGAGGTGGAATAAACTCCATGAGATTGAGTCAGCAACTAATTTTCAGGAAGGTTCCTCCCCATTCTCAGCATTTTGCTTTGAGGAAGAGAGGAAAGCCCACACCCATGATGGGAGTCAGTGGGAATGACAACTGTACTCTTTACCAAAAAAGAGGAAAAAAATAAATGGCATTTTAAGTAACCAAGCTGCTCTCTTCTCTGGACTAAAATCAAATATTTCTATTTGAAACACAGCCACAGAGCTGGCTCTTCTCCTCTTCCACTTCAGCCCACCTATTTCCTCCCACTTTTCCTTATACGGAGGCGCACACACACACACACACACACACACACACACACGGTCCCTTTTACGTAATGGGCTGGCAAGACTGATCTCACTTCAATTGCTTTGACTCAAAGTCTGCCCACCATTCGTAGGAGGTAAAGAACAGTGGATGAGACCTGCGCTTTAATAAAGGGGCTGGGATAGGAATGGCATGGGGAAGGCACCTGCTCTGTGTCTTTTCTAGGTGGTCTTGATTCTACATAGAAAAATAGGGAGTGCTACAGAATTCAACATAAATTCTCTTATTTCAAATGTAAAATATGGAGTGGGAAGTGAGACCATGAATTTCCTTTTGTGAGCAACTGCCAGTTTAAGCCTCTCTTGACAGAATTGTGTAACCAGACACCCTGATCAAAAACCTATAGAGGTTCCACCATTGCTGATGTTTACCTCCTGTCTAACTTACTTACCCGGACCTCCAAGGCACCATCATCTCATCCCTCTTTAACTCTACAATATGCTCTCTCACTACTTGCCCGCACAAACCCTCCACCCTATTCCATGACTTCTCACCACTCCATGCAGTCTCTGGGACATGCTGTTTCCCCTGATGAAAGCTGTTGTCCTCCTCCTCTCTGCTCATCTTGGTATTTCTCCTTCCTCAATACCAAGCTCCACTACTCACCTTTTTCATGAAACCTCTCCCTGACTATGGCAGCCCTGGTGAATGAGGTCTCCTCAAACTACTGCAAGATTTATTCTTTGTATCCCTTAACATAGGCAGCCCTTTGTGTAGAAAACTAGTCAGACTAAACTGTAAATATTCCAGAAAGGACTCTCATTCTCTGTATCTGCAACACTTAGCAGAGTGCCCCACATGTGTAGTCATTTTCTAAGTAACTATTATGTGCTAGGTGCCAGGTTACAGAGGTGAATAAAATTCAGACCTCATGCTGCTCACAGACTGATGGGGAAGACACAGATGCAGATATATAATACCAGCACCATGCAATCAATCGTTTCAATAACAGAAGTAAGAACCAAATGCAGTGAAGGCAGTAAAGAGTAATGCTATATGGGAGGGAGCCAAGGGTTTCACATAGAAGATTATGCTTGAGTTGGGTCTTGGAGGATGCATGGGAGTTTGCCTGACTTGTCAAGAGGGGTAGGAGCATTCCAGGACAGAAGGACCAGTGTGAAAAATGATACAGAGACCAAAAAAAAAAACAGCACAAGAAGGTTCAGGGTACTATGAGCAGTCCTTACCTCAAGCATGAAGTTGGAGGTAAAATGAGAAAACAAAGAATAGCAATGGGAAAGCTATGGGAGTTTGCCTGACTTGTCAAGAGGGGTAGGAGCATTCCAGGACAGAAGGACCAGTGTGAAAAATGATACAGAGACATAAAAAAACACACAAGAAGGTTCAGGGTACCATGAGCAGTCCTTACCTCAAGCATGAAGTTGGCGGTAAAATGAGAAAACAAAGAATAGCAATGGGAAAGCATGATGGAAATCAGACCATGAAGGACCTCAGGTGCCTGTTAAGTAGTTTGAATGTTATATTCTGAGCTACTAAGTGACTTGGAAATAATGTTATAATCTCATGGTTTCTAATGCATCCTAAAAGTAACAATGACACCAACCTGATTGTCCCTCAGTGGATGAATGGTTAAAAAACACTGTGGAACATCCACACCACAGAAGACTACTTAGCAATGAAAAGACATGAATTATTGATACACACAACAATTTGGATGGGTCTCAAAGGGGTTATGCTAAGTGGGGGGAAAAGCCAACTCCCAAATATTAAAAAAACGGTATGATTCCATTTATATAAGGTTTTTGAATAAACAAAATTGTAGAGATGGATCACAAATTAGTGGTTGCCAAAGATTAGGGATTGGGGAGGAGTGTGTGGCTGTGGCTATAAAAGGGTAGTTTGAGGGAGCCTTGTGATAATGGAACAATTCTGCTTCTTCATGGTGGTGATAGTTACACAACTTCCACAGGTGATGAAACTGTAGACATATAAACACACACACATGAGTATATATGTAACTCGTATAAAATGATTAAATTCTGTGGACTGTACCAATGTCCATTTACTAGTTTTGGTGTTGTACTGTAGTTATATAAGATATGACCACTAGAAAAAAAAACTGGATTAAAGGTACAAGGAAATTCCGTGTGTGTGTGTGTGTGTGTGTGTGAATTCCTATGAATCTATAATTATTTTAAAAACTTTTAAATGACAGAAGTGGCAATGTGATTGACCTAAAAAACTGGAAAAAGAAGTTTTTTAGTGGAATTCAGATTATTGCTCAGGCAATATTTCTGGTAAAGAATCCTCTTAAGAATTTTAACATGTCTTATGTAACTATACAGCACAAGACTATATTGATGTGAATGTATGTGTTACAGAGAAAATTTTTCTCAATGAAATTGCATCCATCAATATTCAAATTGCTCTAGAGCTAAAGTAACAATGATAGAATTGGAGGTAGCTCATCAATACAAATGTGCTCAATTCTGAATGACAAAAGCACTGAGACAATGTGAAATCTAGTAGCTGAATCATTCTACTTATAAAAATGATACCAACAACCAAACAAGCAAAAATAACCAAACCAATCTGGCTTAACGTCGGTTCTGAGTGATTTGGCTTTCTTAGGATGAAAGGCTCATGTGTGTATCTACATCTATCACATATGGTTGCAGATTGTACATCAAACTCTAGCATGGTCTAATGAAGTCTGAGATTAAAAACACACAAAATTAACATAAAGAAATACAAACGCATTAACAAAGCACAAGTGTAAACACTCTAAGTAATGTAATAAATAGTTCTGTTATTTACATATAGGACAGTCCCCAGGATAAACATTATGTGGAATCTTGTTCTTTGGGCTGACAGTATCATTGAGTAGCAAATTGTTCTCGTGGATTATTTTTCCATCCTTAGCCTTGAAACAATAGCTAATTTTATGCGAGATTCTTGCACAGTGGTAGTGTGGGTCTAATAGTGGATTTGAGCACTTTATTCTTGCAGAATTTAGATGCTTCACACAAGTGTATATTATTTCTAAAATCCAAGTTCATGAGTTCTTGATTAATGAATGGTAATCACAGACTATGATATGAGTTGGGCTTTAAAAATCATAATGCATTATATGAGCAGAAAGCATTCTATTTATTTATCAGGGTTATAGATAAGTCCTCAATGGCCAGGCAGCACCTTACAGCATGATTGGTACCTAAAAGAAGTCCCTTGGGTGGCAAAAACAGGTGGCAGATATGGGCACAATTACCTGTGCCCCAAGATGCAGTTATAGTCCTGAAACTAAAGCAGAGATGGTAGCCTCAAAACGGATAAACTAAGTTGGCCCAGGCATGACTATCACCCGCCAAAACATATCCTTCATGGGAATGTCTTACAATCCATTATTGTTTGTTTGTTTGTTTGTTTGTTTGTTTTCCCAACCTGAGTGTAAGCCCCAAAACTTGCCTGGTTTCCATACCTTTGTGCACCCAGTTCAGTAAGGTTCCTGGTGCAGAATAGGTGCGCAGTAAATATTTTTTGACTAAATGAATATCTCTTTACTCTATAACACTGCTTTTGGACAATTTTTGAGAGGTAGACACTTTTCAAATTCTGATGAAAGCTATGAACCCTCTCCTCAAAAAATACACAAAAAGATTATAATCTTTATCTTCTAGGGTTTGTGGATCCCAATTAAACTATGCCTAATGAAATAATTTTCAAGGATAAGAATATTGTTATTTAATCCTCACCCAAGGATATGTTGAGAGAGAGAGAGAGAGATTGATCAGTTTCCTTCTAGAGAGAGAGAGAGAGAGAGAGAGAGATTGATCAGTTTCCTTTGTATGTGCCCCAAAAGAGAATCGAACTTGCATCCTGGGTATGTGCCCTGATCAGGAATCGAACCTTAGACCTTTTGGTATACGGGATGACACTCCAACCAACTGAGTCACCCGGCCAGGACAAGGATAAAAGTATTATTATAAACACAATTAGACAGTGACTTTACATTCTAGTTCCTTCAGACATTTTTCCTGATCACTTACGTAAGCCAATTCCCTCCCCAACTCTATGGCATATTTTATGTTTTGCTATTTGTTATCATCAATCAATAGTCTACATATGGATATTATATTTTAGTGACATCATTTTCAAAGAAAAAAAGATAACTGGGCTAATAAAGCAATTCCTTTCATTGTTTTTAAAATGTATAGTTAGCCTCTTTCTCCTCTCACCTCTGTCTCTCCAACACTAAGAAAATCTTAGTGTACATTTGGCATAATCTCATTATTTTTTTCCCTAAGGTCACTCTGAGTAGAATTTGAAAAAGAGAGGGGTTAAGTCATAAGAGGGCAGTGGAGACCAGGTATCTTATCCAGTCACCATAAACAATAAATAGCATATTACTAGTAAATTCAGAGTACACTGAAGACCACAGGTGGCTACCTTTTTGTCAGAAAAGAGCAGGTTTTAGTTACCAGTAATGAAAGGTGCCCACGTGAATCTTACTTGCACACCTTTTGGTAAAGAGAGGCAATTATCATCCCATCTGAGCTGAGTAACTATTACCAGAAAACCCTTAATAGAAATCTCCTGTGTCTGAAAGCCATAATAAGACCAATCTCTTCCAATACAGTGATACCCAAGCAACTAGGAAATTCTGCCACCAGAAAGGAAGGGTTTTTGTTTCTTCTGGTTTACAAAAAGGAAGCTCGTGGTGCGGCTAACATGCTGGAGACCACAATTCAAATCACCTCTCTGATCTGCCTTAACCCTGAGTGTCCCGTGCCTAGGGGCCCTGCAGAGGAAAGCAGCAAGCAGCCCATCTTCATCTCAGCTGCTGAATCGGATGCAGAGCAGCGCTGTGTCCTCGGGGCAGGGGTTGGGTGTGTGCCACAGAAGCAGCAATAGAAAGTGCCAGGGCACTCAAGACTGCAGTCTCAGTTAGCAGACTGGCACTGTGGGGCCCCACTCTCCATCATGGAATATCAGGTAAGCGGAGATACTCACACTGCTGACACATGCGGAGCTGCCTGGAGTCAGGCTGCTTGCATTATGCTGAGGTCCGGTTTTAGCCATGGTTTATAGTGCCCTGACCCTTACCCCCACTCACAGCTTGCTTCCTTAATGCCTCAAAAATATATCAAAACAACAGTGCCTGAAGTTTTTTGCAATAAGAAGCTTTCCTGTTACTCTGCAAAGAAACTTTTTCAAGGACAAGTTTTATAGAAATTGGTTTAAATGCTTATTTCAAAAATCCCACCTGGGAAACAATCTTGGGTGTGCACTATTTTAATTGCATTGCATTCCTGCTATCCTAAAACCTGGTTCCTAAGAAAGAGGCTGGACAGTTAAATGTAAATCATTGACAAAATCCTATCTGCATGTTAGGGTAACCAAAGCCTTTGGAACATGCTTCACTAGCTTTTCTCCTCAACGTTTGCAAACATTCTTTGATATTAGAAACACAGTAGTTTAAGAGCAATAAAGTCAGGAAACTTCAGTGCAAAGCAGAGGCAGGAGACATATAACTGAATAATGCAATTTTCTACTCCTCAAATGTAAGTCATTCCCTATTTAAGAGAGCATCAACTATCACCATGAGGATTTTCAACTACGGAAAACTACAGAGGAAGAGTGACCTTAAAAATTTATGAGGAAACTAGTAGTATTACAACAACGGACTTTTCCTCCATACTTCACAACAGCGTCTACATTTTACTTAAATTTAGATTTAAATGTCAGTCTTCAATCTAATTTGCAACAAAACTTCCTCAAAACCTTTTGTAGCATTTGTTACCGTGATCTTTCAAGAGATAAATAAGAACGAGTACTAGATGGGAAACTATTTTTAATCCTAGAATCACAGAAACTACAGTCTGTACCCTAAACTAGGACAACCACATGCTGCTGAAAAGCTACCCTGATCTCAAAACCAGATCCCAGCAGTTGTGTTATTCCCTGCAGACTAGATTGCATACAGCTCCCAAGGTGTACCTAACACTTCAGAATATACAAAATGATCTGCATGTTTTCAAATCCTATGCACACACACCACAATGTGGGTTTCCTACCCTCCTAAGGAGCTATATCAGGGACACCTGAGAATTCTAAATTAATGACCCACCAATAAGTAAGTCACTTTGCAAACCTGATGAACTGTGTCCACTGCACCTGTACAGACCCCGGCAACCCCGGGGGAGAGGAAAGCTTACATCCATACCTATATTTCATGCCAGTCTGCTTGGCGGTGGACTCTTTGAGAGAAATGTGATGCTGAGGGGTGAAGGTCCCCAGGCTGCGCGCGATGATAGCGACCGTGCGGAACTTGGCCCGGGCTGCGTTCACATTGGGGGCGTTGGAGCTCTGCTTGCTCAGAAGTCGGTCCTCACCATTCCGGCTCTTCAGATTGTGCTCTGTGCAGGCTATGGAGACTTGCATCGCTTCCCCGGGCAGCGCACGGTCCCTCTCAGAACCCCCGAACCCAGGCAGTCACGAGAGGTTGAGTAGTTGGGAGGGTTTCTGCTCGTCTTTTAACCCCTCCTTGGCCCCCTTGCTGGGGATGCGATCAGGGGAGTCCTGGCAGCAGACTTCGGGGCGGGGAGCGGCAGGAGCGGCTGCAGGGCACGACAGAGCCCGGACCCCACAGAAGTCAGCAGCCAGCCCCGAAGTTGTCACAGCTGGAGCGCGGACCGAGCTCTCCGATCCTCCCGGGTAGGAATCTCCGCTGATGAAACAGCCAAATCCATGCAGCCGGGAGGCTTTCGCAGCCGCCTGGAGCTGAGCGTTCGTGCTGCCTGCGCGCAGCCCGGCCGGAAGCCCATCCGCCGTGTCCGAATGCGGGCTCGCCTCTGGGCGCTGGGTCAAATCCACGCAGGCATTCCGCAGCGCGCGCTGCCCGCACCCTCTGGACCACAGGCAGGATGCTCAAGCGGCGCGCAGAGCATCCCGAGCAGCGGCTAATCCTAATCCGATCCCCGGGGACCGGTGGTCTCCATCCGCGCAGACTGCCTGCTCCCTCCCTGCCCCGCTCCGGGATGTCCTGGGGGCTCCTCAAGACCCCTCCCCACTCATGTTCAGGCCAAAGCTTGGGTGGCTGAGCCCACAGGAGCCCTGGCTTGCAGCTGTGCGGAGGAGCAGGCAGCTCCCTTAAAGAGCTCCTGCCTTTGTGTGCAAGGGAAGGCGAGGATCACTTTCACAGGCTCGTGCGGTAACAGAATCCCGAGGGCTGCTCCTAAAAGGGGGGGAAGGGGGACTCTGCCCAGATTCAACCCAAATCCTGCTGCAGCACAACAGTTGGAACTGGGGGATGACAGAGGGGGGGCGGGGAAGGGGTGCTGCGGTCAATATCATGCCAGTGAATTAACACGGGAATACTCTGACCGGCCGGCTGGCTTGGGAAGACACAGCCGGAAATCCCTATTAGCCTTGCCAGCATTCATTTCCCCTTTGCATTATTTCTTAAGCAGATAAGTTTGAAGTTTCCTGAAAAGCCACAGTGCAGACTTTTTGGAGTCAAGTCATGGAACTCGCTGCAAAATCTATTCTGGCTCCCAAGGGAGGGCCAAGGATGGGGGAGGAGGCAGCAAGCTGGCACCACCCCAAAGGGGCCTGCACTGGGCAAGCAGCAGGTCCCCATGACCACCCAGCAGGGTCCAGGCCTGGTGTCTGGAAGCATGTGCACTACCCCCTGGTCATCTATGGCCAGCTGGACAAGCACTGTCCCCAGATCAGGGGTGAGCAGCGAGATGGGAGGCGGGAGCATCGCCCGGGGCAGTGTCAGGTGCAGAGCAACTGCTCCATAAATGCAGTTGCGTCAAACTGAGCACCAACGGGCCCATAACCACGTATCTCTCCATTCAAAGTGCTTGGAAGCCAGACTCCTTGTGTAGATGTATTTACAACAAAATTGTGGCTTCTGCAAAATCGGTTTTCGAAGCATGGTTCCCAACAGACACTGCTGTCAAGCAACAAGGAACAGGGTTCAAATCGACAATATTTGTGAGCCATCCCTGCACTAGGCAGTGAAGAGGAATACGGAGAGAAAAATGAAACACTGTCCTTCTCCCCAAGGAACCGGCAATCTGGGTGGAAAGGACAAAGCATTCCATCTTTTTTTTTTAATTTAAATTCTTTATTGTTTAAAGTATTACATATGTCTCCCTTTTCCCCCCTTGACCTCTCAAAGGGGCTCATTAACAATGTGGGAGGCACGTTAGTTTTTGAATGAGTTGTGCAGACACTAAACACCCTGGGGTTTAGGAGGGGAGAAAGTCTCATTTCTTGATTTCCCACACTTCTATTGAGAACCTACTAAGTATCTGACTTTGTAATTGAGGTGCAAAGATGACTTACAGAGGCTGGACCTCAGGGAGTTCATGGATGCCCAGGCAGCCCTCAGAGAGGGGTAGGACTTTGCCAAGGGCATGAATTTGATTAGCAGGGGAGGAGGGAGGCTGTCTCCCAGGGGTTGGCAGCGTAGGGAGAACACACGCTCTGGCGGTGTCTATATGATAAAAAAACATCAAGTTCTTCCCAGCCAAATTAAGTTGTAAGAATTAAATTTTCAAGTAGAACCTGTGCCTGCTTTGAATTCTATTTCAGGTATGAATTTTAACATTTTATAACCTGCACATAAGGTTTAATCTCATTGTAAAATCTCATTCTTTACACTCCATGCCCTTCCCACTCTTACTTGAAAAAAAATTAACATCCTGCCCCATGTTCAGTGGCTGGGAAGTAACTTTAGGATGGGGTGAGGGCTTTAGCAAAGAACAAATGAACCTAGGAGGCCTGGTTTTTACCCTCAACTCTAAGGAAGGAATTCTTCAAGCAATATCTTTGTTCCCTAGAATAAGTAACAGTGGGCAAAGAGGAAGCAGATCACTAGATCCTTTCTTCTTTCACACTAAGCTGGCTCATTGGAAATGATCAGTGTGGATCAGGAAAAGAGTCACAGTGAGAGGAGGAAGAAGTGGAAGGAATCAGAGGGAACAGCTCATAAAAAGGACAAAATAAAGCAGCCTGGGAGGCAAGATGAGCACAGTGATCATCACAGGGCCAGAGGGGTCAGGAGCCAGTGGCTGGGGGACAGGAGGTGCTGTCAATCCTACAGGGAGGAGGGGAATGTCAAGGGTTCAGAAGCTTTGACGCTGTTCACCGAAGTGGCTTTTAGGTTTGCCAAGAATTAGCAGAGCAAGGCCGGGACACATAACCAAAAGCAGAACAGGGAACAGGTTATCAGAATTAAAACATGCATGGCAGAGCCCCACTGAGTCATCCCTTTATCTCCCACAGGACCTAGCAGAGTGCCTCGTGCACAGCAGGCCCTCACTCAATAAATAATTGAGCAAGAGAGATAAGGGGGGTGGGGGTGGGGAGGAAGGAAGGAGAGAAGAGTGTTGGAATATGCCAAATTCTTGGATAAACATTCCTTAAAAAAAAGAAAGGAAGAAAGAAAAGTCTGCCCTTTCTAGTTTCACACAAAAGTCTGCCCTTTCTAGCCTGAACACTTAAAAGGAGTAACTGTCCCACATTCACGTCTGCACCTCTTGTGTAGAGACAGGTGTTCGTTCCAGCCTCTAGTATGTGTCTCAAAGAGAGTCCAGTAACGGAGGCCCGAGGAATGCTCGCAGCACAAGCCCCTTTCTTGCTGCCCACAGTGCACCTTTTCAGATCTGACTCCACATGGGCTTTCTGACAGCCAGCCAGCAGCATGGTGACTTACCCCAGCTGTGCTCACCCTTCCAACATTAATGGAGCAGTAGGTCTCAGGAGCTCGGAAATTAGATAATAGTTGACTGTGAGAATGCTCATTCCTAATAGGTTTGTGCTAACGGGCCACATGCTAATTAAGCTGGGGAAATTGGATTTGGAATATGTATGCTTTCACTGTCACACAATAGGATTTGGAGGAGTTCTCACCATTATTATTTCAGGTTCAAATAAACCCCACAAATGATGATTTGTATATACACATATAGACATGGATATAGACATAGATATATAGATAGAAACAGATATATTGTTATGGGTCCTCCCCAATCCATATGTTGAAGTCCTGACCCCCAGTAAGTATCTCAGAATGTGACTGTATTGAAGACTGGATCTTTAGACAGGTAATTTAGGTAAAATGAGGTCATTAGGGTGGGCCCTAATCCTACATTACTGGCATCCATATAAGAAGAGGATATTAGGACAAAGACACATACAGAGGGAGAAAAACGCTGTGGAGAGAGGCCTGCAACAGCAGCTGAAGGCCTGGGTTCCCAACCCAGAGATGCCACTATCTCTGTGACCTCGGGTGTTGTTATAGTTCTCTCTGCCCCTTCTCTATCACTTGGAAATTTTTATTTCCAAGACCCTCTCTTGTTCTACAGATCCCATGAAGTGCTTTTTCAGAGAGATGTGGAGTACAGGATTACATAAAGCCTCATTACCACTAACTCTGCAATTCCATCGTGGTCTGAGCTGGTCTCTATTTATTACCTGACATTTGGAATTCTTTGGAAATAATGCCAAAGGGTCATCATTGGGTCATGGTGACAGAGCTGGTAAGGAACAGACCACAGCCTACTTAACTTGCACCCAGTCTTCTCCTTCTCATCATGGAGTCTTCATGGTAACGTGGAAGGGCTCTGGGGTGTGGGTTCAGTTTGGTGCTGATGTGAATCCCAACTCTGTTCCCCCCTTCCCTCCCATGAGCCACTGAGCAGTATTCTCAACCTCCCTGCACCTCAGCATCCTCTGAGGAAAAATGGTGCAAGAACATACCTCTCTGCTGCCTGTGGATTCCTCTAGTATTTTTATGGTTTCCCATCTTACATTTAAGTCCTTTATCCACTTTGAGTTTATTTTTGTGTATGGTGTAAGTTGGTGGTCTAGTTTCATTTTTTTGCATGTATCCGTCCAATTTTCCCAGCACCATTTATTGAAGAGACTGTCTTGACTCCATTGAATGTTCTTGCCTCCTTTGTCAAATATTAACTGAGCATAGTGGTTTGGGTTGATTTCTGGGTTCTTTATTCTATTCCATTGGTCTACATGTCTGTTATTGTGCCAGTACCAGGCAGTTTTGAGAACAGTGGCTTTGTAATACAGCTTGATATCTGGTATTGAGATCCCTCCTACTTTGTTCTTCTTTCTCAGGATTGCTGCAGCTATTCGGGGTCTTTTTTTATTCCAGATAAATTTTTGGAGAGTTCTCTCTAGGTCTGTGAAATATGCCGTTGGTATTTTAATGGGGATTGCATTGAATCTATAGATTGCTTTGGGTAGTATGGACACTTTAATGATGTTGATTCTACCAATCCATGAACACCTTATGTTCTTCCATCTGTTTATGTCTTCCTCTATCTCTTTTTTCAGTTTCCTGTAGTTTTCTGAATACAGGTCTTTTACCTCCTTAGTTAAATTTATTCCTAGGCATCTTAATTTTTTTGGTGCGATGGTAAATGGGATTGTTTTTTAAATCTCTCTTTCTGTAAGTTCACTAGAGGAATACACAGGCAGCAAAATCTCAGACATATGCTGAAGCAATATCTTCACTGATACAGCTCCTAGGGCAATGGAAACTAAAAAGAAAATAAACAAATGGGA
>NW_005366679.1:3097665-3112125 GCF_000412655.1 Myotis brandtii | reverse complement strand
AGAAACACCAATCAGAAAGGATATATGCACTCCTATGTTCATAGCAGCACAATTTACAGTAGCTAAGATCTGGAAACAGCCTAAGTGCCCATCAGCAGATGAGTGGATTAAAAACCTGTGGAACCTCTATAAAATGGAATACTACGCTGCTGTAAAAAGGAAGGAACTCCTACCATTTACAACAGCATGGATGGACCTGTAGAGCATTATGCTAAGCGAAATAAGTCAGCCAGAGAAAGATAAATATCACATGCTCTTATTCATTTGTGGATTATAATGAACAACATAAACTGATGAACAAAAACAGATCCAGAGATAGAGAAGCATTGATCAGACCGTCAAACCTCAGAAGGAAGGTAGGGAGGGTGGGGTTAAGGGGGAGAGATCAACCAAATGACTTATATGCGTGCATATAAGCATAACCAATGAACACCGACACCAGGTGGGTGAGGGCATGAGTGGGGTGGGGGGCAATGGAGGGATAAAGACACATACCAGGATGTAATACCTTAATCAATAAAGATAATAATTTAAAAAAAAACATACCTCTCTAGATAATAGTGGGAATTGCATGAGATAGTGCTTGGCTCATAGAAGGCACTTAATAACTGTTAAGTATCCAACTCAATTTATTAAATATGGGGCTATTGGGAACTCTTTAATCTCTCAAACAAACACACCAGGAGACTTCAGCAATTACTAATAACAGTAACCCTTACACAGCACTTCCTATAGCCTGGGAACTCTTAAGAACACTTCACATGTATTAACTCATTTACTCTTCATAAAACCCCATGGGGAGGTGCTATGTTAGCAACACCATTCTATAGTTTAGAAAACATGTAACACGGAGAAGTAAATAAGTTGTCCAAGGTGACACAGTCAGGAAGCTGCAAATCTGGGATTTCCCTGGGGGTAGCCTGCCTTCTTAACACTGCACATGCTGCTCCTCACTGCAAGAATTTCCTTGTGAGAAGGGCTTTAAATGGTGTCATTTCATTAATATCATTTAAGAAAAATCATATTCTTATTATGAGTGAGGGGGAAAAATTCAATATTAAAAGTCTAAAAATTTCAGAACAATTAAATCATTCATTCTTGGTAGCTTTTTGAGTATGCCTTTTATCAACCTTTTAAATACTTCATAATACTTTATTCCCATTACTCAAGAAAAAAATGTTTTTCTATTACCTGGAAATTTTTTTTAATATATTTTATTGATTTTTTACATAGAGGAAGGGAGAGAGATAGAGAGTTAGAAACATCGATGAGAGAGAAATATCGATCAGCTGCCTCCTGCACATCTCCTACTGGGGATGTGCCCACAACCCAGGCACATGCCCTCGACCGGAATCGAACCTGGGACCTTTCAGTCCGCAGGCCGACGCTCTATCCACTGAGCCAAACCGGTTTCGGCTGGAAAATTTTTTATTGATTCAGTTTCTTACAACTAAAGTCAAATGCTTTTTGCTGAGTCTACTTAGAATTTATGGTTTATTTCCATTGGAAGCCACAGCCAGCCAAGGCCAGGAAACATTCAATTATGCAGCCAGGGAAAATTGGATTCATTCAACACAGAAAAGATCTGCTAATATCCAAAGAATTTTAAACATGCAAGTGTACAGATGGCAAGCCAGTTTGTGTGCCTATTATTTGCTATTAGAAGAGGAATTATGAGGGTGGGAGCTTGCTATTTATCAGAAATTCTTAACATGTAGGTTTGGAGAACAATTGATTATACTCTAACAAATTGAATCAGTTATGAAAATTAGCATGGGTTTAGATTTGCATGAACATAGGTTTGGAATAACAGAGAAAGTAAAATTGAGAGGCCAAATTGGAAATACTCAAGGCTCTACTGAATGAAAGAAACTTCCAGATGTCTACTCTTCTGCTTCCCTGGAAGAAAAGTGTCACCAGAGAATCCTTACCTGGATACTCTGAGATCGAGCCAATATAAGGATTCTAACAGTATCAGTCACATATTCAAAAACCAAAACATAATTAAAGGGTAGTTAAGCTTTTCAATTAACAGTGGAAATATATCCACAGCCACTGATAAATACGTCCTTAATTCAAAACTTCTGACAAATCAGATGTATCAGCAAGATCTCCAATATTGTGCATCGTTTTATAGATTCAAGGGAAAGTTTCATAGTGCTATAGTGTGGAAAGTAGGAAATTCACAATTCATTATTTTGTTCAGGCCTCTTCATGGTTGGTAATTTCTCATAAACTTGTCAGGAACCTGGTTATAAAGCTGGGAGAAAACAGGGACATGTGGGCTGTGTATTTTTTATAAATGTTATTAGTTCTTCCTAAATTATTAGCCATTAATATAATTTCTGCTGCTGCTTCTAATGGAAAAAGCTGGTCGGAAACATTTGCCATGTCTTCAGACAAAAGATTTTTCTAAATAACTATTATCACAGAGAATTTGTTTTCCAAGATAATTAGAAATATTATATTTCATCCAATTTAAGATTCCATAAGCCATAAGACATATCAATATTTTGTATACCACCAAAATAAAAAATTGTGGCCAATTAACTATGACACAATGCTTTTTTCTACCTTAAACTTTTTATTTAAAAATAATTGAGTCTTTTTAGACTTAGGTAGACTTTTCAGTCCCAATTTTCACTCTTGTACATATTTAAAAAGGAAAATATAAGGGGAATAAATTGGCTAAAGTATTCCCCAAGTGTGTTCCCATTTAGAAGTTGAAGCTTCTGGATATTTTACTAAGAGTCATCAATGTCCACACCATCATTTTTTTGTGTTGGTATTGCAGCTTTGGGGGAAAAAAAAGCTCTACTAATGTCTCTGGGATGTTTTCCAAGCTGTTGACACCCCCTCTGAAAGTTGTGATGCATGAGCCAGCAGCAACTAGGAATTATGTCACAATTTCAGCAAAGGAAAAAATATGTGCTTCAAGGGATTGATGAACTAAGATGATTTCTAAGATAGTATATTATAAGCTCTTATTTCATGCCAACTAAAATATTGTGGTAGGAGGGAAGGAAGAAAGGGAAGGAGGGAAGGAAGGAAAGAAAGATTTTTGAGCACCCACTATGTACCGAGCATTGTGTCAAAGTCTTCTATAACATTATATCATTACTGAGGGAAAGGAGGCAGAAAAAAATCTGCCTTTGTTAAGCATCTAAATTAATTGGGATCTCAACTAAGTAATCTACAGGTGGAGTTTCATAAGCCTTCATCTTCACCCTTGAAAAACTGAGAAATGAATCAGACTCTGGAATTGCTTTCTACATAAAGTCACCCTTGCCTGATCAGGTTGAGAAAAATAAAGCAACTAAAGATCTTCCCCAAACTATTTTAATGGATTAATATTTACTTATTTGAGTTCAAATTTATTGGTCATCTTAGGGTAAGAGAAACTATATTACACATGTCACTTTACCTCATAATATCTAACATATTTTTCTAAAAGATGTATTCTCTCTTTATTCCATTCATTTTCAAAGGAAAGGTGTTATAAAAAGAGCATATCTAAGATCCTATGAGATTTCTTCTCACTTAATTCCTTTCCTTTGGCACATCACAGAAAGTTAATGTAGGAGACCCCTCAGGCTTTCATCTCCTTTAAAGCAAAACTCATTTGGAAGATATAAGGATCAAGCCTCTCACCTTATGCCCTGTGAAGTACTGTATTGTCTAAAGTTTTTTTTATAATGCACATGTATTACTCTTAGAAGTAAAATAAAATACTTTTTAAAGTTATTTTTCCTATTATAAACTTATCACAAATTTATCTAGGAAGAAACAGGATACATGGAAGCAAGACCCAAAAAAATATGTCAAGTATTCACTGATCCAGACTTTCAATGTTTAACATTGTTGTCAATATCTTCTTGGTTTTCATATTTTTCATTTTCTGTGCATAATTTAGTGGTTGTTGTTGATGTTGCTGTTGTTGTCTTATGCAATTGAATACTTTTCAAAGTATGAATCAGTTGCCACATCCTATCATTTTGCATTTGTTCATTTGTCTTTTCATTTTTGTATATTATATATTCTTAACTCAATTATTTGTTTTCACCATCCATTGATCACCACATCAATCTGCATTTTTTCATTGTTGAAAGTTCTATACCCTAATGAGGCAAAGAGATAGAAAACTCAGTCCCTTCTAAAAGGGTTTTCTTCCTGTTTGGCTGGGAACGGTGCAGACCTTCACTGATAACTATCTGCCTACTCTAAATGTCAGAACAAGTGGTATAGCTGATACACAATATAGAGAAAGAGGGAGAGCTCACTGGGGGTTGGGGCAGGTGGAGAAACTATGGTGGCATCAGAAAAGATCTGAGCATTAGGGACAGAGAAGAACCCGGGCAAGGAAAGAGAACAGGGGGAGGAGGAGACACCAGCAAAGGAAGCAGCTTTAGACAAGTCAGGGAGGTTGAGAGGCCTATTGGGAAATAATGAGCAAAACACTTTAGATGGAACCTTATTTGAAAGAGAGTGTAGCTAACAAATGATGCAAAATAAATATACAGAAATCAGCTGGAATCTGTTGTGTGCAGCCTGAAATAAAAGTCTAGGTAAAGACTCCCCTCCTTTGGGCAGTTGGGCGAGGGGGTGGGGGAGGGGGGCATTTGAAGGAAGAAAGTTCATCAAGGATTCTGGTCTGGAGTGAGGAATGTAAGCAATATTTTTGGAAGATCCATTTGGAAGCCAATAGGATGGCCTTGAGGTGTAAGAGATTCAATGCAGGAAGACAGTTAGAGACTGCTAGAATCAGCTGGCCATTAGGTAAAGCCTGTTGATGGAAAAATGATACTTCTTACTGCCAGTTATAGTAGAAAGATGATGGGGGCAAGGGAGGGCAGTTAGGGGTGACCAGGCTGGCAGGGGAGGGCAGTTAGGGGCAATCGGGCCAGCAGGGGACAGTTAGGTGTCGATCAGGCTGGCAGGGGAGTGGTTAGAAAGTGATCAGGCTGCCAGGCAGAAGCAGTTAGGGGCAATCAGGCAGGCAGGCAGGCGAGCAGTTGGGAGCCAGCAGTCCTAGATCATGAGAGGGATGTTTGACATTGGAGAGAGTGCAGGCTGGACTGAGGGACACACAGCCTCCCATGCACGAATTTTGTGCACTGGGCCTCTAGTTGGGAAATGAGCAAAACACTTTAGATGGAACCTTATTTGAAAAAGAGTGTAGCTAACAAATGATACAAAACAAATGTACAATAATCAACTGGAATCTGTTGTGTGCAGCCTGGAATAAAAGTCTAGGTAAAGACTCCCCTCCTTTGGGAGGTTTGGGGGTGGGGGGTGTGTTTGAAAGAAGAAAGTTCATCAAGGATTCTGGTCTGGAGTGAGGAATGTAAGCAATATTTTTGGAAGATCCATTTGGAAGCCAATAGGATGGCCTTGAGGTGTAAGAGATTCAATGCAGGAAGACAGTTAGAGACTGCTAGAATCAGCTGGCCATTAGGTAAAGCCTGTTGATGGAAAAATGATACTTCTTACTGCCAGTTATAGTAGAAAGATGATGGGGAAATCATCTTTGATGGTTTCAGCCCACATTGCACTGTGAGCTGAACAAACGGTTCACAAAATAATGTGTATAGTATGAGCCTGTTTTGACAGAAGCAAAAGTTATCTCTCTCTGCAGAGACACAAAGGAATATAGCAAGTACATTGGGTATATTTAATATGCCCAAATATTGTCTGTAGTTTCCTGTGGATGGTGGAACCCTGGGTAATTTTTATTTCCTTTATTTGATAGTATATGATTTTCTGCTGTGAATACATATTATTTTTGTATTATGAAACAAAAAAATGGTACTCAGAAAAATAGAAGTGATGCTTAAAGCAATGAGGAGCCTGTACGTGTACTTATCATAAAGAGAAGACCAATGACTTTCCTGCTTTTTGTTCACAGCACCCAGTACTGTTTTTTGGAAGATCCATTTGGAAGCCAATAGGATGGCCTTGAGGTGTAAGAGATTCAATGCAGGAAGACAGTTAGAGACTGCTAGAATCAGCTGGCCATTAGGTAAAGCCTGTTGATGGAAAAATGATACTTCTTACTGCTTATCAAGAGCATATTATCCAGGATGTGACCATTAAGCTTTACTGACTGATATAAAGAAGAATTTGGCAAATCAAATCACTGTTTATTTGTTTCTCCATAGATTTGATATGGATTCCTGCTGGGGAGGCAAGCCAGAAATGGTCTGGCTCACTAAGAGTAGCAACAATTAAACATGAAATAGTAAAGGAATTTTTGGTAATAACGACTATGAACTCTATCAACCTAAGCCTGGTTGACCCTCCCTAGAACTGCCCTCTACTAAACAGAAGAGAACCTATGTAAGTCCAGGGTTAGCCAAATTAATGCCAGCTGAGCTCCTTAGAAGAAACGGATATGTCTCAATTTATCACATGCAGAGGGTGCTTTATTAATTCCTGTTGACTGAATAAATTAATTTCTACCAAACTCTTGGATAATGACAGAAGTGGGTGGAAATCTGCTATATAGAAATATAATCACTATGCTGAAATTTCTGAGATATCTTTAATAATTGTAATTTTTCCCCATTATCCTGCATTCACCCTTCACCCTACCTCCTATTTGTTTTATTTAGATGTCCATGGAGTCACCCACATTGTGGAATGAGGCAACAAAGCAGCCAATGACTGCCAGGGCTTCCAGGGCACACCGGAGTCACAGAGAGCAGAGCTGGATACAAGGCAGTGCAAGGTTTGCAATCAAAGATACTGGGTGCAGCAGAATGCCCCCAAGGACCAGGGGAGACAACTTTGGGACACACAGGCACCAGGTGGGCAAGGGCCAACTCAGAGGAGAGCAACAAAACCTGGAGAATGGCCTAAAGATCAGCTCTGATGGGGAGTTGGAACTTTGAATTAGCTAAATGTTTACCCAAAGCTCCTGTTTGGAAAATGAATGAGTTACCTTCAACAGCAAGTTATAGGCTTCTTCGTGCCCTTAGCAGAACTAGAGGGTTTAGAACCAGATGAGGACAGTCAATGAAAACTCCTTTTCTGACCGTGGATGGACATTTGCAGGATGTGGAAGGCTCCCAGTGATCTGAGGGTCTTATGCTGTCACTTTTGACCTCAGACCTCCCAGGTTGATTTTCCAGGATGAACCTTCCATGTCCCCCAATAGCCAATTCTGGGTTTAAGGGGCCTCACTTTATCAGATTATAATGTCTCCTTGCCTCTATCAGAGGATGACTCGGGTCTTCTTAAGCGGGTTTGAGCAGATGGACATGGTGCACAAAGATTATGACTGGGGAGCTTTCTTCTTGTCACTGATCTCACTTTGAGCCTCAGGCACAACCCCTAGATGCAGGAGGCCCTCCCAGGGTTTGCTGCTGCAGTGAGCTCACTGAGTCTCTAGGTCCCAAGAGCTTCCTTTGGCTTGTACCCCAGTTGTTTCTAGGTTCATTTACAGATCAATTCGCCCATTTATAACTCGTTAAGTGACATTTTAAATGGAGGTCTCATTAAACAAAAGCCAATTGGAAGCAGAGTCATTCCATTTCCCTGCTAGTTAGATTGCATTTTCTGTACAAACCGCTGTTATGTTCCACATCTGGGGTGGTGGGGGGGGATGGGGGTAGCCATTCCATAGCTAATATCATTATTTAGGCTCAGTGCTCACTCACTCAATAGCATTGCACAGTACTTATAGCAATATGGCTGTTGATTATAAAAGCTTTCATGTGGGGGAAGAGGAGAGAGAATTTTTGGACACCTAACATTTTTGGCTTGGGGCTTTACCTTTTAATTGATTAGAAATGAGTTATTTAATGTTACATGTAGATGTAATGTAGATGAGAAAATATGTTCCTTCCAGCAAATGATTGCCTGATTTTAATGTCCCCATAATCATTCTTAATTGTTAACTGTCTTCTGAAATTCAAAAGGCAGTCATGTGGAGGAGGGAGGACATTTGGGAGTGTTGCTACAGAGGATAGTAACAGGACCAAGGGGAGCTGGCAGCAGGACCTGCTGACAATGGGGCTGTTCTGCACACTGCTGGAGATCTGGTAAGCTTGTTGCTGCTGGAATCCTCAAATTGTGGCCATAGGACCAGATGCAGTACATGGTAGAGAAAGAGAGGATTTACTTGTCTGGATGGTAGTTGTGTTCGATGGACTCTTTCAGGTGCTAAGAAACTGAAATGGGTTTGTTCTTTTGCATATCCAACATCTCACCTCCCTTCTTCTAATAAGAGCCTCCTACGTTTCAAGTGGGACAGACCCCTACTCTCAAGCTCCTAGTGTGGGTCACAGTGATTGACTCATAATGGTCATATAACTCAATTCAATTCAATAATACTAAATCCTGAGACTTTTATTAGAAAAGAGGAAGTTTTTACTTTTTTTAACTATTAGCTAGGTAAGCATAGGAAAGGACCTGCTTGAGAGTGAACTGAAAGGTCATTAGGAGACCATATTCTCTAGTGTTCCCATCTTCTCCTGGCTTCCCTCAGCAGGTGGTGTCTGCTCTTTCCTACTCTGGTGTTTTATTCACCGTGTTACTGTGACTCAGCTACTTGGTCTCTACTTCCATGGCTTCTTGGACTATAAATTGCCTAATTTCAAACTTTCTATTTAAATCCCCAAGAGAAAGAACCTGACCAACCACCCACTCACCATTCATGTGATACACACAAGTACACTCTGGATCTCATACTGGCCACCCTAAGAGGCTATCTTATGTCAGGCACTGTTATGGACTGAATATTTTTGTCTCCCCCAAATTCGTATGTTGAAGCACTAACCGCCAATGTGATGGTATTTGAAGGCAGGGCCTTTGGGAGGTAATTAGGTTTAGATGAGATCCTGAGGGTGGGGCCCCCATGATGGTATTAGTGTCCTTACAATGTAGAAGAGAAAGAGACTAGATTTAAAAATTTTTCTTTTTAGGTAAGGATGTTGTAGACGTAGAAGCTGTCCTCAGCATGGACCATGTCTAGGCATGGACCAGATCCTTTCCCAATTTCCAAGGTCATTTCCAAGTTTAAGTTTCTACAATTCCCTTTTTCCTTTTTAATTCTCTTTTAATTGTTTGTTTAGATTTTTATTAGTGTTGAGATGTTTCCCACAAATATTAATAAAGGAAGTTGCCAAGGAGACAACTTCATTCATTTTTCTTCTCTCACCCACTAGCCAACACCTGTCCCACTAAGGACTTGGTCACCAGTTTTTCACAAAGGGAAGGAGATTTAACAACAAAACCAAATCTAGGACACCTGAGACTTGTCTGATATGATATGGTAGTTCAGTAAGGCCATGACAGGAAAAGGATGGTATACTCATGGGCCATCTGAGAAGAGTGATACAGAGACCACTGAAAAGAGACTGTCCCTGAGGCCACAGAGACTCAGGCCTAGTAATAGCTGGATCTATGACCAGCCCTAGGCCTGCAGAACAATTTGAAGGTCGATGGGGCTGAGTGGTGAGGGCCATCTGATAGAAACTGTGACCCTTAATGCAGAGATAGAGCCAGCCCACAGGGAAAGAGTTCAAGAAATAAATATCCCAATTACTCTTCTATGTCCTGCCAACTGGCTTAACCCAACTAGAAGCCAAAAGTCACAGGAGCATACAGCAGCCACATGGGGTACAACGCAGAGTAGGAAAGGGTAGGGCATGGGTCTGGACAGGTAAATGGAAACTCTTCAACATACATTGGGAGGGGATTACCAAAGCTACGTTTTTCTTCAAATAGGCAGGAATAGCTCAGTACAACATAGCCGGCTGATAAGCCTTTGCTGTAACAGGCTGATCCAGTGCTGCTTTTGGGACATTGAAAACAGAAGATGCCACCCACCCAGACAGTAAGCATCCACTCATATTGGTGGGACTGGTTTGCCCTGCCTGAGGGTCTCATGAAATGAGAAACTGCTGCCTTTATGAAATGCGCCGTGACCTGTAGAGACGATCTGGAGTGATCCGTTTAAAGCAGCACTAGCCATACATGCTGGGCACATCCTTCAGGCATTTCCAAAGAGACAATGGAATCAAATACTTTCAATCTTTTAGTAAAATGCCTAATTTTAATCAAACTGTGAAGAAGTATTATGTTTGAAATGCAGGAAGTGAAAAATATTATAAAGAAGAAAGGTGGTTTTGGGGAGCACTGCTTTGCATTTAAGATTAAAAGAGGAAGATGATTTGGTACTGAAAACATAATGTTTTTCATTTTTTAGTTTAAAATTAATCCACTAAAGCCTAAGACACAAACAAATTTACTAAAATTATTCAAACTCAGCAGTCTAACTAAGGCTGTTTTTCCCCCCTGCCTTTTTCTAGGGAGAAGCTAATATTGCAAAGAAATCACATTGCTCTTCCATTCTTCAGTGGGCACTGTTCTAGGTGCTGAGAAGGAACATTCCAAGAAAAACAAGACCCATCTTTTCTTAATCACCTTAAAGTCTAATAAGATAAACAGACATAAAAATGGCTAATTACAATACAGGACAGAATGAAGTATAGGCTAAAGACGCTAAGTCAGACAGAGAAGGACAAATGCCATATGATTTCACTTAGATGTGGAATCTGAAAAACAAAATAAACGAACAAGCAGAACAGACACAAACCCATAGATACAGAAAACAAACTGATGGTTGCCAGATGGAAAGCGTGTTGGGGGTCTGGGTGAAAAAGGTGAAGGGATTAAGGAGTACAGATTGGCAGTTACCAAATTGTCATGGAGATGTAAAGTACAGCATAGGGAATACAATTACATTGTAATAACTATGTATGGCACCAGGTGGGGACTAGACATATGGGGGATCACTTTGTAAGTTATGTAAATGTCTAATCACTATGCTGTACACCTGAAACTAATATAATATGGAATGTCAACTGTAATTTAAAAATTAATAAATAATACATCGAAGAAGAAAAAGAAGAAGAAGAAGAAACAGCAGCTGCTGCTCAGGTAATTTTGGGGTGGCGAGGAGTGCCAAGCAGACATTCATTTGGACTCTGTGACAATCAGAGAAGGCTGCATGGAGGAGATGATGTTTGCTTTGGATTTTGTTTTCGGTCACAGGAGCCCATTGTTAGACAGATAGACAAAGACACCTCAAGACAGGGTCGGGTATGAACAGAGACATGGATGCATGAAGTGTTGGGCAAATGTAGACCAGAGGAGGCAAGTGGTATAGTTGGATGAGGTTGTGAAAGAGGATGTTAGAGGGAGATGGAGCAGAAGAAAGGTGTTGAGTCCTATCATGAAGAATTTAAATATCAGCCTACTTAACCTTATTCAGGAGGCAATAGAGACTGATGAGTGGCATGTCTCGTTGGGATGTATGTTACATATATTCTTCGTGGTTTAATTTTGAGCATCACAGTCTATAGCAGCTCTATCTTACTGCCTCATGTCTGTGCCCAATTTGTTTTTGTGACAGTAAAATCTGTAGTGCAGTCATCCCTAATGTTCCACATTAAATCACTTCAACCAAATGATATTAATGGTTTCAAACTGTAAGTAAGATCTGGCTCACAGCACCCTCGTGGATGATGGAAATAGTTCAATACCAGCCGGACGAAGGAGCTTAGAATGAAAGTGGTTTGTTGGAACAAAGTAGCCTATAAATAGTCATGCTGGGACAGGTAGGCTGCGTTGCTAAAAAGCCCTCCCACTAATTGGCTGAATGTTCCATAAGCCAGTGTGACTACAGAGAGGGGCTGGTGTGTCTCCCACACAGTCAACTGGGGAGGGGGGAGGAGAAGAGAGGAGCCTGCTAATTAATCTCCAGTTCTGCCATTGTAACTCACTGCAGTTTTCCTTTCTATGGGGCAATTGGTGTTAAAAATGAAAAGAAAAAATCATTCTGCTCCCTTTATAGCGTTCATTACCTAACAAAGGCCCAAGCAGCAAATGCTTTTAGATTTTGATGTTAAAGAAGACTAGAGGATGGCAAGGAGGTTGTGGGAAATCACATCTATGGTTGTGAAGTTCACTCTCTGACATGAAAAGGAAGCGAAAGTCCCCAGGCCAACCCTTAGCAACTAATACTTCATCTGCTTTAGGGCTCAGTTAGGAAAATAGAGCACAATGAATCGCATTGTCAGCGGTGAGACTTTGTAATTAAATATCAAATATTGAGACGGCCTTGTGCGGAATTCACACTGAGACGTCATGTAAGCCTGGGAAGAACTGCAAACAGTCCTTGATGAGAGGTGGTTGAGCAGTGCAAACACTGCTCTTGGCCTGAGCAGCGGCCACTGAGCAGCTACAAAGACAAGTCTGGAGACCCAGTGATGTCCAAACAGCCATCCTCTGCCACCCTAGGAAAATGCTGCCCCCCTCCTCCCCGCCAGTGCCTGACCGCCTGACCTTGAGGTGACATCACTGTGTCCAGCTCTGGGCTGGCTGAGGTGTGGTCCTGCTGGGGAGGCAGCAGAATAAGGTCTCATGGCCAGAATATTCCAAATAAATTTTCCACATAAATTATATTTAGCTCCACCTTGCTTGTTATGTTTTACATTTTATGTTTTTCAAAGAAATTACAGTTATTTGTCAAACCTCTTTATAAACACCTATTAAATAAAATCATAAATTTACTGGCTGCACATCAATGTCTAGAGGCAGAGAAAAAGGGGAATGTATCTGCCTTTCCCATCTCCTTGAGAAGCCTCAGTTTCCCCTCACATCTCTTTCACTGGGACTGGATCACACACCCACCCCTTTACTGTCACCAGGCCAGAGGCATGAGCCTCCAAGGTTGGCTTACACCGTGGTTCTCACCTAGAAGGTCCTCTCTCCCAGCATCCCTGATTCGGTAGGTCTGGAGTGGGGCCTAAGAACTTGCATTTCTAACAAGTTCCTGGGTTGATGCTGTGGGTCCTCATATTGAGAACATGGCTTAGACAAATCAAGGTTCACCCTTAGGTACAGGGAAGAAGCTAATGTCTCTTAAACACTGGCTGTTTGGAGGAAAGAGAACCAAATCAAGATTCCCTTGGTGAGAGAAAGGATAGGCGTGTGGCTCTTGAATGGCAACCACCAAAGTCTTCTAGGTTGGAAGACACTAAAACCTGAACTTCTTCACAAAGAGGCCATCTTTTGTGGTCTGTATTGCTTCTGGCTTCTTGCTTACTTGGTTAATAGCTCTCAACTCTGCTGCTCCCTACAAGCCCAGAGTGAGCTCTGAGATGGAACCTATGTTGGAGATGGTCAGTGGCCATCAGCAGACCCCGAAGGAAGGCATAGAAGACTCCGTGGGAAGGCATACTTGCCAATGCACTCCAGCAAGGAGCACCAGCTATGCATCCCACTTCAGTGCAATGTCCTGGGGAAAGTATCTGTTTTCTGAGATAAATTATGAAACACACAATAATCAACCGATGATCTTGAACTGTCCCTTTAAAATGAAATAATCCAGACTTTATAAATACAAGTCTGGTGCAGCAACCTGCCTTTTATGTGTCTCCTGTGTGTGTGCAATATCCCAAGTATATAGTTATAATTATGCTATGAGCTGGGCCATCAGTGCTCTGTGAGAATATGAGCCATTCAATAATCTGTTAATTTGGCCTTGCCTTGGCTGCTCCTCACAGGATAAGCTCTGCTCCCTGCACAGTTTTGATTCTCATTAACTTCAGGGTGTTAGGAATTGAGACAGAGGAATTTGAGAGAATTCAGAGTGAAGTGACTGATGGGTGAGTTTTCTTGTTCAGATAACCCAGTAGGAAGGACATAAGAGCTTATAAAACAATGTGTGTAGAAAACTGTTTATTCTCTCCTACCTAAGTCCCCATCCAAGCTCCCACACTGAAACAGGAGTCTTTCCTGAGTACTTTGGGGGTGAGGATGGAGAGTGTTTTAAGTGATACATCTTGGGCACTCAGCTGTCCACAGCCATCTTATCACCAGGGCCCTGGGTATTTTCCAGGCCCTGGTAAACCAAGAAGCCCTTCTAATCCACGTGCCAATTCTGGAGAACAGTTACTTTGAAGACAGCCTCTGTCACACCAGGTTTTGAAGGAAGAGAAAATATATTCCGTAACATTCAATACTGTCTTTCCACAGAAGCCCATCAGCTGTTTGAAATAGAGTGCTGTCAAAGACAATCCATTAGCCTTTCTTTTGTCAATTTGGGCAGAATTTGAAATATCAAAAGAATAAACAATGTGTTGGCTTATCAGTCATACACAGTACTACTACTCTACTTCCCAGTCAGCGGGAAAATAGGTGAAAACATACGGATAAGAGGTAAAAGAAAAGATACCACTTTCAGTCAGTTTTGGTCTGAATAACATGAAACATTTTGCCAAGGGATAAATCCACATGTGTATTGTTTCATGTGTGGACACGTTTCCCGCATAGAGGATGCTGAGGCAATGTCCCAAGGCCAGTGTCCTTGGCTGTATGGCTCAATGATGCCCTCCACAGGGGGAACCAGGTCCTTCTCATCTGCCATGCCTAGAATGTAAGATCTTCTCA
>NW_005366679.1:3068486-3097178 GCF_000412655.1 Myotis brandtii | reverse complement strand
TCATCCTAGCCCAGGAATCAGGCTCTAATCACCAGCAATGAAGAAGCTAGAGCTGTCACCAGAGTGGGCCAGGGCATGGGTACCTTGAGCAATTGAGACCAGAAATCACAGCTTCCTTTGTAGGGGCTGCATGAAAAATACAAGCTCTCTATCTCCAATACAGTTTGGACTAACAAGGATTTTGACAGACACTCAGCAGGTTTTTACCTACAATATATTAGATTAGGCAAATTTTCTAAATCTTTGCAGACAGATTTAAAAGTTAGCAGCCTAAATTTCAATTTCATAGAATATCTAATCTTGAGGAGCACACCAATAGAAAAAGCTTCTTGCTGTCTGACTATACATTGATATTTTAGAACATATGAATAGATTTTTTTTCTGTACATATAAATCCACCCACTGAATGGGTGGGAATTCCCTTTACTACATCATCCTCTGAGACCACCCATTCATGGGAGAGGACACCCATCCTAGGAGCAGACTCAGGAGTGTGGTCAGCTGGGCAAAAGCCACTAGCTGTCCTGGGAATGCAGAGGATTATTCTATCCAGGGGTAAATATGTTTCCATATTTCTGCTAGTATTAGAATATATGCCTAAATATTCAATACAATTGCTATGCTTTTAGAACTTCCTTCCTTCTTTCCTTTCTGCTCTAAGACATGTAAGGGTGGAGCAGAGCATATCACCACCTTAACTTAGATATGGCAAATCACAAATGCAAATTAGAGGGTCTGCCACCTCCCTGCCCAGCCTTCACTCTATTGTTTTCCAGCACATACATTTAATCAATTATAGTTGGGAGGCAGACATGACAAACATACAAACATTATCAAAGAAAACATTAGAAAATGCATCACTTTTCATTAAGAATCATTTATTCAAATACATCCAGAAGGAAAAGGTTGAGTAATGTTTATTTTAGGTGCCTCCATCTTAGAGCTGGTGACAGCTCCCTGTGTGCACCTGCCCAAGTGGGAGGCTTGAGGCTAACGAATGAGACTGGGTTTGAAGGGAGAGACAAGCCTCAGCTTTGAGCAGGTCAAAAGGCTTTGTGATGTTGGGGAGTCAGAACAAGACGGCAGCTGTGTGTAGGTGTTGAAGAGAAAGCCCAGAACCACACAGATTAAAATCAAGAGGCAGCTGCTGTGACACCAAAAAGAGACAGAGAACAGAGCACCAGGAAGCCAATCAGAGCAGAGAAATGTGAGCCGAGAAACAGGGAGGCACAGACAGTGACCAGAGTGGCCCTGGGGCCTGTATGGATCGTCCTGTGCCTCTCCCCAGGGTGCTCCAGCCTGTCTCGAGAGCAGAAGTTCCGCCCCTAACGTGACTGAAAGCCTCTAATCTACAAAGAGGTTGCATTTTATAGACACTATGAATCTTAGAATTAATCCTCTTTCTCACTTTCCTTTGGTCACTAAGAAGCTCAAAGCTCATGGCCCACTTTCGAGTAGAGAGAACTTCTTACCATACATACATTTCTCTGGTGTTAATCTGTCCAAACCTAATTATCTTCATCCCACTCAGAATCCCTAATACTGTATTTTACTGTAAAAATTACCCAAAGCCTCTATCTTACACAGCCTTTTAAACTTATATTGCAAACACACTCAAGTATTCTCTTTGCTGGCCATGTCTCCGAGCATTGGGTTTTTACCTGGTGCCTAGTAAGTTATTTATCAGTTAGCCAAACTCTTCGATGAGCTAGATATCTAATTTTGAGTTTTCATTTTTTTTTTAAGATCCCCCTCTGGGTGACTTCCAACTTCTTAGTTATGCATCAAAGAATGATGTGAGCCGAAACTGGTTTGGCTCAGTGGATAGAGCGTCGGCCTGCGGACTGAAAGGTCCCAGGTTCGATTCCGGTCAAGGGCATGTACCGGGGTTACGGGCACATCCCCAGTAGGAGATGTGCAGGAGGCAGCTGGTCGATGTTTCTCTCTCATCGATGTTTCTAACTCTCTATCTCTCTCTCCCTTCCTCTCTGTAAAAAATCAATAAAATATATTTTAAAAAAAAAGAATGATGTGAAATGCAGCAGACTCAAGAAAAAACGTGTGTAGATTTAAAAAATATTAAAGTAAACAGAGCTTCCTCATGCATTCACAATATCACTTGTCAATTTCTACCAAGATACTCATGCCTACGGCACATTCTAGTTAAATGGCATGAAGGTATTAACCTAAAGATGGCTCAGATGTTGAGAGGTCTGACTGTGACATTTATCTCCCACTCATCCTTAGGGTATTTTGTCTCATCTAGCTAAGAAGACTGAAATTCCCTTTTGACATTATCCCCTAAGACCATCCATTCATTGAGAAGGTACCTTCCCAAGTGCAGACCCAGAATTGTGGCCAGATAGTCAAAGCCATCAGTTCTCCTGAAAGGCTGACAGCTACTCTACCCAGGTGTGAAAAAGAGATTGGCTTCTCACCGATGGTAAGTATCCCAGCATGCACTCAGGGACACTACATGTTGCAGGGTGGTGCACAAAAAGCTTGTTGCAAGAATAAATGTTATTAGTTGGAGCTATGGGATCTGGAGCAAATGACCATATGGCACACAAGAGGAGAAGAAGGAAGAAGAGAAGAAAAAGAAGAGGAGGAGGAGGAGGAAGAGGAGGAGGAGGAGGGGGAGGAGGAAGAGGAGGAGAAAGAGCAAGAAAAAAAGGAGCAGAAGAAAAACAATGAAATCTCCCTCCCACCCTCCAACACAAGCTGGCCATGGGCAAACTTATAGAATGGGACAGAACTGATTTGGATCCTGATGCCATCCCTTCCTAGCTCTTTGAACTTGCTTTCTTCCCTGTTAAAAAGGAGAATTGTCCCTGTTGCATTCTAGGGCCAATGACTTCCTTGGTACACTGGATTCCTTCCACTCCTTCTCAACGGTTTTGATCTTGCCTCTCCCCTACATTGTCAGTCTCTCCCTCAAAACTGGATATTCCTGACAGCATTTAAAGATGCTACAGAACCTCCAACCTTAAGAAAGATTCTCCCAGATCCCACATCCCTCTAGCCATCATGCTAGTCACTATCCTCCTATATAATAAAAACCTAATATGCTAAGTGTCCGGTCATCTGGTCATCCGTTCAACCAATCAAAGCACAATATGCTAATGATATGCTAAGGCTGCTCAACTGCTCACTATGACATACACTGACCACCGGGGGGGGCAGACAGTCGACTGGTAGACCAGTAGCTATGATGTGCGCTGACCACCAGGGAGCAGACACTCTGACTGGTAGGTTAGCTTGCTTCTGGGGTCCGGCCAATCGGGATGGACCAGACACACCCTGGAGCCTTCCTGTGGTCCCTCCCCAGCTGATCAACCTCCCGTGTCCCTCCCCAGTCCCAATCGTGCACCAGTGGGTTCCCTCTGCTTGGCCCGCGCCCTCTCGCAATCCAGGACCCCTCCGTGGGGCACATTGACTGTCAGGTAGTTCCATCTATATAATAAAAGCCTAAGCTACTGTTATGGCAGAACGACCAGTCACTGTGATGCACACTGACCACCAGGGGGCAGACATTCAATGCAGGAACTGGCCTTTGGTGGTCACTGAGCTCCCACAGGGGGAGCGCTACTCAGCCAGAAGCTGGGCTCATGGTTGGCTAGTGCAATGGTGGTGGCAGCTCCCACCTCCACAGCAGCACTAAGGACCCCTCAGGGAATATCCGAATGCTGGCTTAGGCCCACTCCCCGCTGCAGGCCTAAGCTGGCAGTTGGACATCCCCTGAGGGGTCCCAGACTGCAAGAAGGTATAGGCTGGGCTGAGGGACCTGCTCCAGTGACAAATGTCGTGAACCAGGCCTCTAGTATATAATATAACTCCTCTAAAAGTTGGCAATCATTCCTGATAAAAATTTCCCCTGTCTCCACTCAAGCAGCTTCTATCAGAGTCATAATTATCTTCACCTTACCAAATTCAGTGGTCAATTTTCAGAGCATCTTACTGAGATCCTACTAAAGCAGATTCCCCCAAAGTTTTTGCTACCTATTCCAGAGCATGGAGCCAGAGATAAGAGATGCCTGCTGAACTAGAGATTACATTGCCCCGAGACCCTTACTGGCCCCACAATCACGTGATGCCATGGAACCATTCTTGTCAATGGTCAGGGACCAGATCATATAAGGTCTTATAGAGCATCGTAAGGAGTTTGGATTTTATTCTAAGATTGATAGGAAATCATTGGACCATTTTCAGCAACGTCTTCTTTCTGCTTGAGCCTGCAAAGCTCATTCCTGGGCAGGTCCTCTGCATTTACTCTTACTTATTTCCTCTTACCATAAATCAGTGCATGGCCAGCTACTTATCTTTCTAGGTCTCAGGTCAAAAAAAATCTCCACTAACTTACTCATTCATATAGCATCCCTTCCATCATCCCTTTCTCTAATTTATTTTCCCCCAAAGCACATAGTCATTGCCTGAAATTATATCATATTCACTTGTTCTCAGACTTCAATGTACCTCAGAATCACCTGGGCACTTGCTAAAAATGCAGATTTCTGTCCCAAATCCCCAGGAATCCAAGAGGTCTGGGAAGGTGCCTGGTAATCTGCATTTAACCAGGTGACTCTGATCCACTGATCGGTAACTCTTATCACGAGGGACTTGCCTGGCTTATCTAGAGGAAAAGAGCCTTTTGGCTGGGCAGCTTATTTCTCCAGCACGCCTCTGAAGTATTCTAACTGCACAAATCCTAGCCTAAACCCTAAAGTCACTGTGTAACTGAGTATGTCACTTTACCTCTCCCGGCCTCTGTTGTCACTTTTATAAAGTAAGATTGTATTGAATTAGGTGTTTTCTTTTATCCCTCTCAGGCCCAGGGAGTCTTAACTATAGGTATTCATTCCATGGTGCTTATGCCCTTAAGCAATAGCATGCAATAAGAGGCAAATGCTGAGAACAGAGGGGTTTGTTACAAAAGGAAAATGCCATTACAGGCCCCAAGGACTCTGTAACAACTTCCCATGGAATGAAACTGACAGTTAAAGAAAAGTACTTTCAAGAGGTGTCTTGCACAACTGCCAGGGAGTTCTGAACATTTGACCATAGACATTTCTGTGCTTGCAAGTGCTAAGACCTGGGCACTTGCAAGTGCTAAGACCTGGGCACTGGCAACTGTACCACTAAAAGGATATGGGAGGGGGCCTTCCCAACAGAAGAGTTAAAGTCGAAATGCTGTATTGCAATTAGTAAGCTTCACTAATGCTCAAAACTCTAGCTGCAAAACACAGAAGAACCAACAGCATTGTTCCTTTGATTACAACTTGTCAGTGCAATTTTTGTTAAGGTGTTTGAGGGAGAGAAATTAACAGGGGGAAAGAAAGAGTCTCCTCACGATGATAGGGTCATGACAATGTGAGTGGGCAAAATAAAAGAACTGAGGAATGGCCATTACCTCATCTAACCAGAAAATATTTGCTGGGCTAAGTACTGTGCGAGGAACTGGGGATACAAAGATGGTTAGAAAAATAGTTTCTGGCCTCAAGGCACTGAGAACTGTAGATAGACAATAGCAATACAGTTAGTGGTGACACAAAGGAGGCCCCTGCAGTCCACTCTACTGGGGCAGAGCAAGAGCAGGCTTCTCAGAGAAGGTGGCGCTTGAACTAGAACTTGAATAATGAGTAAAAGTGTGTCAGGGGTATAAGAGAAAAAAATACCTACCAGATATAGAACATTATACAGGAAAATATTAATCATGTAACTATATTAGCATTTTTCTCCTAGCCATTGAGATCAGCCCTGAATATGGACTGGCTTTATGACTTCCTTTGGGCAATAGAATGCAAGAGAAGTGATGGTGTGTCAGTCCCAAGCTTAGCCCTCATGAGTCTTTGCACACTTTCATCACTATCTCAGACCCCTGTAACTACCATGTGAACAAACCCACGCTAGCTTTCTGAAGGACAACCAACCACGTGGAAGAGAATCATCCTAAACCAGCCAGCCCCAGCCAATCTGCCATCTGACCACAGATGCAAAACTGAGTGCAGCCAAGAATCAGAGTGGTTTGATCAAGATCGCTAGTTTTCCTCTTGGTCAACTATAGTCTCATTAATAAATGGTGGTTGTCTTAAGCTACTAAATTTTCAAATGGTTTCTTATGCATCTATGTGTAACTGAAAAAGCTCCTTCTGATAGGGGGAGGGACACATAATAATAGGACTACCATTGTTTAATGATTATTCACTTTACTAACTATACATAAGAGGTTTTCTTAGGGATCCTGGGAAACTGGAGGGTGTGTTGCAAAGAGGAAAACTGGGCTGAAAAAAGATAAGAGGTACCCCAGAGCCCAGATGGGTCCATTACTCAGAAAAGAAAATGCATTTTGAGAACAAAGGATAGAACACACTTTGATTTGGTTACTATGGCTGGACCCTGACCCCCTCTGGGAGTTTGCCTCAGGAATGCTGACCAAGCTGTTTTTAATGTCATAAAAAATTAAATACCTTGTTATAGGGCTTCAAGATCCTGAAAGGAGACACACAGATCACAGATCCTGCAGCCCTTATCCTGCCCGCCTTCCCCATTGCATGTAGCCTTTCTTCTTTATCCATGTATAATCAGCCAGCTAGTAGAGAATACTAGAGCAGAATTTACCGGATGGCCTGCTGCTCCCTTGATACTGCTGGCATTATTGAAATAAATGCTTATATATGATTCAACCTTGTCTCTGCTTAATTTGGCTCAAGTAGTGACAGGCAGCCCGGACCCGTTTTGTGTCCAGTTTCACTTCCAATTTGAGTTTACAATTTTATTAAACAGGGTTAAGAAAAAGTGAATTAAGTTCTAACTTAATGTAGTAATCCTCCTCCTACAGTTTTCATTAAATCTCCTAAACCATAACAGTTTCACATAACGCAGTTCTCATGCCCTAAATCAGCATCACAGATAGGCTGAAACAAAAGAATACAGAGTAAAAAACCAAAATTTTTCTTGTTATCACTTCTGTTCATCAATGCCTACCAGGTTCATTACCTCCACTGCCTGATCAAACACAAGAAATAAAACAACCGTTATCTTAGAAATGCAACCTGCCAGAAGAGCCTGATAAGAAAATGTAGAAAAATAGCATTCCTTTTTCTTATCTAAATACATCTATAATAAGGCACAATATACCTAAGACTAAACATAAGTTGTTGGGTGTCTTTAACTGTCTACGTTGACTTTTAATTTAGATATGGCCTGGTTTGATGGTCTCAGACAGCCTCCATTTCTACTTTCTGACTTTGAGTACAAATACACATTTAAGTTTTCCATGACTGCATTAAACTGAGTCCAATTGGCCCATTGAGACAATTTAATCATTTGAATGTCCAAATGCTAAGGGTGATTTTAGGGGATTCAGGTACAGCTACATATCCAAAGATAGAGCACCATAGTCTCTCTATTTATGCATCCTAATGGATCCTTAATTCTTTTTTTTATTAATTCTTTTATTCTTGTAGAAATCAGAAAATACAATTTTCATCTTTAAGAAGAGAATGTAAAATGTAAAAAATAATATTGTAAGTCTCTTTTTGTCCAAGCTTGGTTAATGTGCTCCATCAGTTATAATTTAGTATTGACAAGGAGCCCAACAAAGAGAGAATATAACTTCATGATCCTAAAAAGTGTTAATTCAGTTCTCCAGGTGAAGGTAAACAAAGAATATTTACAACCCAGCCAGCTAAGTGGAGAGCCTTGGTAGCTGACCTGTCAGTCTGTGAACAAGGTTATAAAGAAGATAAAATTTGACCATACTCTGCTCTTGTTCACAAGCTCAAAATACCCTCTGCTATTTTTCCTGTCATTCAACTTCCAGATAAAGATGGTACATGGGACATAGCATCTAATTTTGATTCCTCCAAAACTTCACTAAGTTATTTTAAGGGTACTTTTCTTTTTAAAAATATATATTTTAAAAAATTATAATGTTGCATAGAACCAAATGCGCGCGCGCGCGCGCACACTCACACACACACACAAGTGCATGTAAAACTGGTGAAATTTGAATAAGGCCAATGGATTATATCAATGTCAATTCCCTGATTCTGATACTCTACTATAGTTATGCAAGGTGTTATATTTTGGGAAAGACAGGTGAAGGGTATATGGGATTTTTCTGCATTTTATTTCTTATAATTACATGGGAGTCTAGAATGGTCTCAATATAACGTGTCATTTAAACCTGCCAAAATAGTAAGAAAAAGAATGGATAACATCAATAAAAATGTGGAAGCAGTTAAGCAGATGGATATGAGATAGCTGTCTTAGACTCCAGAAGCTAAATCCTAAAACAGCAGTAAGGAAAGTTGAGAAGCAACCTTATTTAGCCACCGAATCTCCACAAGTTTTGGGAACTGGTGGCAACAGTCCTCTCCTTGCACCCCCAGCACGGAAATGGAGTGAAGGGGTAAAGATGAATGAAAGCAGGACTTGAAAAAAGACCTTTTAAAAACAGCTAGTTTGCTAGAGCTCCTCCCCTTCCCTGCCCCTGAAATTCTGTTCCTCCTCATACACATGGCCAGAAACTGGAGCTGTGTTCTCTAGAGACAGGAAGGCAAAGAACCTTTGTACTGGGGACTTCTACAGCAGGTGAGTGAGAGAAAATCAAGCTGAAAATAGCAAAACAGTCAATGAATGAATGGATATAACCAGAGAAGAGTCCTCTACCATTTTCACCTTCTTGACTCCTAGACTGTTGGCAGCCAAGTATTTATTCTCCAAGCTGGAAGCTAGAAGAATAATTTGGGGAAATCTGATTAGCCCTAGAGGACATACACAGAAATAATGACATTAGGAATGTATCTATTAGAGTTCAGTCAGGAAATCAGAGCCACTAAAAGTATTGGGAAACCATGGAGTTTACTCTAGAAATTTGAGCTTGTACAAATCTGGAGGAGCTGTGAAAAAAATGGAAGTCAGGAGATCAGAGACACTCACTACCCATTGTGTTAGACAAAACAGTGACCCCCAAAGACATCCACATCCTACTCCCCAGAATTTTACCATACATGTCAATGGGAAGTTTGTAGAGTTTATTAAGCTAAGGATCTTGAAATGGGTTGTCTGAATGGACCCAAAGTTATCATAGCAGTCCTTATAAGAGGGAGTCAGGAGGATCAAAAGGAGATTTGAAGACAGAGATTGTAATGGTGTGCTTTGGGGGTGGATCAGAGCCAAGGAATGCAGTTGGCCTCAGAATCTGGAAAAGGCAAGGAAATGGATTTCTCCCCTCAAGCCTCCAGAAAAAGATACCTTGATGGTAGATTTCTGACATCTAGAACTGTGATAGAATAAATTTGCATTGTTTTGAACCATTGCATTTGTTGTATTTTGTTACAGCAGCCACAGGAAATGAATACACTAACTACAGCTTAAGGAATGGCTATAAATAGAGCACAAAGGAAATTTTCAGAAGGAGTACATGTTTGACCACCCAAATGGAACAATGAATGGGGAGACGATGGCAGGTCTGTAGATTCTATGGCCTCTAAGGGAACTGCAGTGACTCAGTGACTTGGGGCCACTCTTAGTCAGTGGAGGTCAATAGTTGGGATGAGAGGCTGGAGCCCACAGACTATCTTTCTGTGTCTATGTCATTGTGTCCAATCACTATGACCTCTGAGAGTAAGGCTCCTACTTCACCTCCACTTTCCAGATCATATGCAAGTTTTCTTCTTAGCCAAGCAAAGAAAGTAGAATGTGGAAAAGGTAATTCCTAGTATTAAATAGAAGCAGTCATGCAACTGTGACAAAAAACATCCCAAGTGTGGTTTTCCTTACAAAGGGATGAGATAGCTCATCCCTCAGCAAAATTTAAAGTCTCCAAGCCCCACCCATATGTTTGGAGCTTCCAATCAAAGTTTTAGTTTCTCACACTTAAAAATATGCAAACAATCCAGGATTATCAAACATCTGGGAAAGCCTTGAACATAAAAGACATATAATAAAACACAAAAATCAATATCAAAAAAGAAAAAGTCAACCTCAAGGAAACAGAAAAGAAAATCTAACAAAAATAATCATTGAAATCACTGGTTTATTTGGAGGGTTTAGGAAAAAACATTGCATACGTGAAAAAGTATTAATAGGATGCTTTAAAAAAAAAATAAACATCCAGAAAACTAAAAAGAAATCTTAGAAACTTAAAACATTAGTAAAAGAAATAATGAAATAATTGAAGGGTAAGTTTGGGGAAAGTTTTCAGAAAAAACAGATTAAAATGGAAAGTGGGAGAGAAATCATAAGGTGATGAGAGAACCAGAGCAGATAGTCCATCATCAGAATAACAGGAGCACTTGTTAGAGAACAGAGAAAACATAGGGGGGGAAATAAAGTAATTTAAGAACATTTCCCAGAACTGAGGACATGAGTTTCCAAATTGAAAGGACCCAGACTATGGAGCACACAATATACAAATCAACCCACACCAAGTGACTTTATCAAACTTTCAGAATATTGGAGCTAAAGAAGAGATTCTTTAAGCATTCAGAGCTTTAAAGTTCACATCAACAACAGGCCAAATGCAAGGGTTTATATAGCAGAATTGCTCCATACTTTATGGCAACATTGGAAGGTAGAAGCCTAGAGAAGAATGTTTTTACAATGTTGAAGGTAAATTATTTCCAACATATAACTCTTTATTCAGACAAGCCATCAATCAAGAAGAAAATAAAGACATTTTCAGACACGAAAGGTTTCAAACATTAATTCCCCCAGGCACCTTTTCTAAGACACTGGGAGCTACCGAAGGGAACGGAGTGTATGGAAGGAGATGCTGGATGGTGGTAATGAAGAGGCAAGGGGGACAGCCAGCCCGATGGGAGCAGCATGACTCAGGAGACACACATTCTCTCTCAAACAGTCGTCCAACTATGCCCTGAACAGTGTGTTCCACCAAGAAGTAAACCAAGAAAGAGAAACACATGCAAACCAGGAAGCAAGGAAATCCACCTCAGAAGGCAAAGCATCTCCCCAGGATGGAAGCACAGGCAGTTCCAGAAAGTCAACTTCTGTGTACAAGACCCTGAGAGCATGGCATGTCTCCAAGGAAAACAATGGAGCTGACAGATTACCCGATGTAATTAATTTTATAAAATAATATGTTGAGAAACTGTTGGAAGGCATGGGAAGAATTTGCAATAGGTATCGGGAAAATTAAGCAACTTTTAAGAGGCTCTTATTAATTTTAGGAAAAAAATATGAAAGCATAACCATAATGCACTAATCATTGTTGTTCTTGGCCAGCTTCTAACTGCCAGCATTTGCACACAGCAGGCTGCAGGTGTTGAGGAATTAACAGTCCTTGAGAGCAGCTTTCAACAAATTTCTGATAGGAGCTGGTAAATAATTACCCCAGCTCCCTCACCCTCCCGGTGGACCACATGAGTAGTGTGTTCTGCACCATTTCCCAGAGTGCCTCTCACTGGATAAGCTCTAATTACCCACCGTGGTAACCACTTGGCAATGCACCCTTTATTACTGCCTCCCCTTCCTTTGATCACTGCCTACTTTCCTATTACTGTTTCCTGTGCCCTTCAAATAAACTCCTTATATCAGAATCCTTGTCTTAGTGTCTGCTTCTGGGGAACCCAGATATCACAAATTTCAGGGAATAAAATTTGCACAGGCATAAAAATGTTAACACTGAATATATAGTTAACCAACATTTATAGTATAATTACCATGAGGAGAAGCACAGAGAGTGACATCTTCATCTATCATAAAAGAAACCCAAAAATGTTTCGCAAATGGATGAATCAAAAGAGAGCAGTATTCACATATTATTTAGCATAAAGTTCCATAAATGCCAAAGGAACAGCTGCAAGTCCAAAGTGTCTGTTTCTGGGAGGAGGGAGCCAGGAGAATGAAAAGGACAATAACTTGCCATCTTTTGATACATAAACCCTTTAATATTATTTGACTTTTTAATAGTACTTACTATTTTAATAGCATTAGTACTAGCATGTACTGTTTTTATATAATATAATTAAGAAAAGGGAAAGAGAAGAAAAGAACGTAAAGAAGGAAGGAAAGAAAACGGAGAGAGAAAAGAGGAAGTTTAAAAGGAGAAAGATAGAGGCTAGCTCTCTCAGAAATGTCAAAATATTTTACAATTAAAACTGCCTTTCATCAGCTGGACTCTAACTCCTTAACCCCAAGGCTTGTGTTAAATCCAAAGCTAGGCAAATTTATTTTCGAGAACCATGAAGTCATAAAACATGCCTATTATAGGAAATATTTTTAGATAATGAAATATGTCTGCCATTACTCACTTAAGTTATAAATGACCTCATTAGTCTGTGTGTTTCTCATTCTCTCTCCTCCTTCCCCCAACTCATTTCTCCTGCAGCTATTGGGATTTAAAAAGCACCTCTGGTGCCCTGGACAGTGTGGCTCGGTTGGTTGGGTGTTGTCCTGTGCACCAAAAGGGTGCTGGTTCTTTTCCAGGTCAGGGCACATGCCCGGGTTGTGGGCTGGGTCAGGTAGGGAGTATGCAGGGAGTCCGCTGATTGATGTTTTGATCTTAAATCATCGATGTTTCTTGTGAATAAAGAGGTTGGGACAAGAACTTGCCATCCTCAAGGGAGACAGCTTTGGTTTCTCCTGTCCCTTCAAAGGCATTTTTATCCCCTTTCTAAACAAACACCCAACATAAGGGGATAGATGTAAGTGCAGAGGATACAAAGGTAAACAAGGCACAGTCTTTGTTTTTATAAAACCTACATTCTTTTTTTTTTTTTGTTCATTTATAGTGTTCCAAACTTTTATAAAGATATGCACTTACTAACTATGATAAATGCCATAAAAGGGATAAATAATGGGATGACTGAGAGAAAATGCAAAAGAACTCTTAGACAAGGTGCTGAGCCAGGCCTCTCTGAGCATTGCCAATGCCTGTGGAGAACATTCCAGAGGAGGAAAGGTGTTCGGGGAGGAGAGAAAAGCAGCCTGGGAAGGAAAGGGATGGGGGCAAGGTTAACTGACTTCACAGTTTCACTGAGGACTGGCTGACTGCTAGCTGACTGCTGAGAAGCCCCTGATAACAAAAGCAGCAGAATTCTTTAAATATTTGCTTAAAAGTGCAAACTACTACCGTTAAAGTCATCCTTCTATCTTTACGTTAAGCTTAAAAGAAAAGGCAAGAAAAAGAAGCATTTCCCCAACAAGCACAAAATACCCATGAAATGAGCAGAATGGCTGCATATTGATGTATAAACTCATTATGCATTTCACATACATTAGACTACAGTGTGTACCTGTGCTTGCTAGAGAGAGCTGAATATTAATATTATTGTAGACATTTTTCACAGTAACCCCATTGTCAACTAGCTAGTTTATAGCTTGAGCATTCATATATTATTTTATATCTCAAAATATTACTCATATTTCATAATTTTAGATCCCAGGCAAAGATGTACCAGTGAGCCAAATCGATGACACAAAAAGCAATGCCACTTGGAAAAATTACCCATGTTTTTCTAGAGTCAACCACTGGTAAATGATGAGTAACCTCAAATTTTCTGTCTAAACAATTCATCTGAAAGAGGCAAAGTGTAACTAGAAATGAGGTTATTCCTCTGAAAGGTCTAAAGTTACTATAGAATCATTCAAATTCTACCAAACCCTCAATCAGGGCCTCAAACTTAAAAAACTTCACAGTTTGTTCTTTGCCATTTGTTAGGGGCCAGGTAATGCCATTTAAGATCCTTCTGGAACTATGAACAAGTGGTCCCATTGTCCTCAGAACAGCCTCCCACATCCTGCCTTTGTTTGCCCATCTGGGATCGTCAGCTCACCTACCCTGGATGAGGCATTGCTTTAGGACATGGGAACACAGTGAACTAGCACAGAACGTGTCCTGGCTCAAACGGTGCTCACACTGTAGAGGAGAAGACAGGCAGGAAAACTAACTGCAGAAGGTGCCAGAGGAGGTAATGGAGCTGGAATAACTGAAGAATGGGTTGCATCTTTAGATTGAGTAGTCATGGAAGGCCTTGCTGAGGAGGTAACATTTGATCTGAGACATCGATGAGAAGAAAATATCCACATAGAGAAGGTAGGCAAAGCATTGCAGGCAGAGCTAAATGCAAAATCTCCAAACTCAATGTTTTTACAAAACAACATGGTGTGTGTGTGTGTGTGTGTGTGTGTGTGTGTGTGTGTGTGTGTGAAGTCTTGAAAGTTGTTCCCCAAAATTTCAATAGTCATTTTGTGGCTGGTAAAAATATGGGCAACGATTATTCTCTTCTTTGCATTTCTTGCCACTTCTAATTATTCTACAATTAGCAATAATTACATGTGTAATAAAAAAGCAACTATTCTAACAAGTTTCATTTTTATTCATTTATTAAACCTCACTTACTTAGACTTTTTAAATTTAAAATCTGGGATAATTCCAGTCATATTGGACTGAAGTTCACCTTGCTATCATCTATGAAAATGAATTATTTGGAAGCAATCCAAATAAATGATTAGTCCAATGAAGGTCTAAAACAGCCGTGGGCAAACTACGGCCCGCGGGCCGGATCCGGCCTGTTTGAAATGAATAAAACTAAAAAAAAAAAAGACCGTACCCTTTTATGTAATGATGTTTACTTTGAATTTATATTAGTTCACACAAACACTCCATCCATGCTTTTGTTCCAGCCCTCCGGTCCAGTTTAAGAACCCACTGTGGCCCTAGAGTCAAAAAGTTTGCCCACCCCTGGTCTAAAATCACTAAACTGTTTTCAAGCTTCTCTATTCTAGGCTTCCTATTCAATTGTCATTTGTACTGACAACAAATAGTTGTCTACATTTATTCCTTACAAATAGCTGGGCCCAGTCTCTGTGCAAATCATCACCTACATTCAAGAACAATGGCAATGTAATTCCATAAAAACTATCTTCTAACTCACCCTTTCACCAGGTCCTATTTCAGTCTTCTCCCCAGTAAGGGGCCTGCAGGAGTTTTTGCTGTGTTTAGTAAATTTAGTATGGAAACAACTAAGAAATCATGCATGCCTTATTGTAAAAGCTACATTCAGCCCTAGCCAGTTTGGCTCAGTAGTCTGTGGACTGAAGGGTCCCGGGTTTGAATACAGTCAAGGGCACATGCCCAGGTTTCAGGCTCGATCCCCAGTAGGGGGCATGCAGGGGGCAGCTGATCAATGATTCTCATCATTGATGTTTCTATCTCGCTCTCCCTGTCCCTTCCTCTTTGAAATCAATAAAAATATATATATTTTAATCTACATTCATACAATCATAGGCTACATATGCAATTCCAGCAAATAAACGATTGCTGTTTCAAACAGGTCTGTGTCAGTAACCAGAGGAGTCCTGGAATGGCCACATGAGAAGGCAGGCAGTGGCAGCAATGGGTGGACACACAAATGAGATGGGTGGTGGGACCTGAAGTAAGAGAACAGGAAGTCCTAAGCACATTTTCGTGGAGAGAATGTTAGGTAAGAGGCAGAGAAAGTGGGATGGAGTCAGGAAATGTGCAGCTAGAAGAGGTGTTTACATTTTAATCAACCTGGCAGTTCCTGGAGCACCTCTAAAGGGCTGTCAGGACGCTTACATGTTGGAATGGTCCCACCTTGGTCACAGACTTGCGGCTCCCAACTTGCCTTGTCCTTGCAGTCAGCTGGGGTGTTTCTGAAAAATAAGGATTCCTGTGCTCTGCTCCCAGAGACCATGACTCAGCAGGTCTGGGTTGGAGCTTCAGAATCTGTTCTCCCAAACCCCCTGCAGGTGACACACCAGGTTTGGTAGCCTGCGCTTTAGAAGAGCAGAGCTGGCAGACCCTCTGTTTTGAGATGTACCCCAGAGGAAGGACTTTGTAGGAGCTGAAGGGCAAGAGCGGCTGCTCTCTTACCGAGTGAGAACCTTTTCCAGCACACTGCATCTTTTTAAAGGACTTGGAATAAGGAACACTTGACATTCTCAACCTGGCTGATCACCAGAATCACTTCAGAAGTGATTTTTTCGTTATTGTTGTTGTTTATCATCATTATTATTTTAATTCAGAGCACCAGGCCCCAACCAGAGTCTTATTCAACATGTCTGGGATGAAGTTCACAAATCTGTACATTAACCATCCTGAGAGAGTGGTTTAGGAACCATTGCTCTCGGCTCATAGTCCTAAAGCTTTAGAGCATGTGTACTTCTTATGCACTAATTAAATAAGCAACATCCTGGCCCCACTGCTAGAAATTCCAGGGACCCAGGAATTGCTGGTTTTGACAAGCAACTACCCTGCAGAGAATCCAAGTTCCATCCTTTCAGAAACCCCAATACTGAACGACCTGGCTCACTATCTCCTCTGCCTTCTGCCACCAAGCGATGATGATACTTTTTAGGAACATTTCATCAAAAAGTAGAGAAGTTAAAGACTTTACAAATATTTGTTGTGTATGTCCTGGTAGGCATCTTCTGTGGCCTCACTGCTTTTCATAGGCTTCAGGCAGACCTTTCAAAAAGATGAAATTCGTGGGCCAAGGTTAGGGCACTGTGTCAGGTACCATTTATTAGAACAGCATAGACTGTAGGCACAAAACAAAGATTAAGTTGAGGATTTGAGAACAGAAGAAGACAGGATGCAAACTATGAGGGGAGCTGAAGAGCTACCATTGTGGACACCGGATACATGTGAACAAACCAGGCTGTGATGTAACCAGGCCAAGTGGCATACAGGCCAAGCAGCCTGGCTAAAGAAGGCGAATGACAAAGATGAATCAGAGCAGACAGAATGGTGGTACTTATGAATTTAGCAGCTGCACTTTCCACCAGCAAATTTTCTGAGGTGTGACTTCAAATCCTGCATTCAAGGCTGGTGGGTCAGAGTGAGGCACTTAGCTAGCGTGAGCCCAGTTACCTGCGGACAGACACATTGGAATATGTATACGGTTGCTGTTCTTACTCATGCTGACATGGTAAATATTCACATGAAGAAAATTAAAAACTACAAAAGCAACATCCAGTGGTGCTGACATACAGGATGAGAAAGAGAAGAGACCAAAGACAGTACCAGTTACGTTTCTCCTTATATGTTAGCAAAGTCTGGTAGATGTTGGCATCTCGTGTGAGTCTGGATATTGTGAGTCTACTTCCCGAGAAAAGCATCATCTCTGAATCTAAATCCTACTCTACACTTGCACCCATGTAGCTAAACGGGATGGAAGCAAAACACACAACCATGTGACTAGTCTTACTTTAAGTTCATGACACAGATCTCAAGGGGCCTTTGATGGGTCCAGAAATGGCACCCTAATCTGCTTCCCTAGTCCTTTAACTCTTCCTTTCTCCTCACCTTGTCTCCTGTCTTCAAACCTTCAAAATACTCCTCAATTCATCCCACCCTTAGCCATTGACCTCGTTTCTTATTTCACCAAGAAGCAGAAGACACAGGAGGCTCCAGGTGCCATATAGCCTTATATCCTACACAGGTGCCCATTTCCTCTCCCTTCTCCCTATTACTGCCAATGAACTGTCCTGCTCCTAGTTAAGGTCATCTCTCCACTTACATTCTTCATCCTGCTTCCTCTTGTGTACTTAAAGAGATCACCCCAACAGTTCTCCCTTGTCTCCCCTTCGGTGTCAGTTTTTCCCTTCTCTGCTACATCTTTCCCATAAGCATACATAAACATTTTGCCAGAGTTGATCATACTCTCCTTCTTCAAGCACGTTTCTCATCTGGCTTCCAGAACACCCCCCTCTTCTGTTTTCCTCCTACCTTGTTGACTGTTCCTTCTTATTCTCCTTTGCTGGTTCTTCCTCCTCCTCCCCCGCCCCAACCCCAGGTCTCATGATGCTTGTATCAATTCACTTCTCTGTTCACACTCACTCTCTAGTGATTGTCAATATTACCTATAAACTGACACCTCCCTAACTTCTATCTCTAGTCCAGTTTTATCCCCTAAACTCCAGACTTATATACCCAGTGCTAATTGGATCTCTGCTTGGAGGTCAAATAGTCATTTCCCATCTTACAAGTCCAAACTGAGCTCCTGCTCCTTCTCAGCCTTTCTTTCTCAGGGAAAAATAATGCTACCCTTCCAGCGTCGCAGGCTTGAAACCATAGTCATCCTCAAGGCCTCTCTTTTGCTCATTCCTCACATCCTTTCAATCAGCAAATCCTCCAACTCTTTCTTCAAAGGAGATACGAGTCTGCCCACTCCTATCCACCTCCACTGTGCTTTTCCTGCCCAGGCCACCTCTTTCTTTTCTTGTTTCTAATATATATCGATTTCAGAGAGGAAGGGAGAGGAAGAGAGAGATAGAAACATCAATGATGAGAATCATTAATCAGCTGCCTCCTGCACGCCCCCTACTAGGGATTGAGCTGCAACCGGGGTGTGTGCTCTTGATCTGAATCAAACATGGGACCCTTCAGTCCACAGGCCGACATTCTATCCACTGAGTCAAACAAGCTAGCGCATTTCTTTACCTGGATTACAGAAAAAGCTTCCCAACCACTTTCCTTACTTTTGCCCTTACCAGTTCTCATTTGATATTTAGCCCAGTATCCTAAGACACTCCTCTTTCTATGCATGCCTTTCCATCTCACTCTGAGAGAAAGCAAAAGTCCTTATAATGATCTACAAGGGGCCCTACACAATTTCATCTCTACCACCCCTTAGTATTTCTCCCTACCTGCCTTCTCCTTCTAGCCTCTCCTGCTTCTTTCTTAGTCTTTCAGTTCATCAGTCCTATTCCTGCTTAGGGCTCTGTGCTTGCTGTTCTCTCTGCCCAGATCTTGGTGTGGCAAGCTCCCTGTCTTTTTCAGGTCTTAATTTACGTAGCATTTTCTCAGTGAGACCTTCCCTGACGCCCTTGTGACCACTGCAGCCCCTGGTCTTCCATACCTTCCTCCCTGGTCTCATTTTCCTCCTTAGCACTCACCATTATGTGATATATTATAGGTTTAAGTTATTATTATTACTTATTATTATTATTACTAGAGGCCCAATGCATGAAAATTCATGCAAGAGTAGGCCTTCCTTCCTCTGGCCGCCCGCAGGCACCTGGGACCCAGGCAGGCTTCCCTCCGCCCCCGCCTTTGTCAGGAAGGACATCCAGAATGACGTCTGGAAGATGTCCAGTCTAATTAGCTTATTACCCTTTTATTATTATAGATTGTTGTTGTTGTTGTTGTTACCTGTACTCTTTGCCACCCACATAAGCTCCACAGGGGCAAAAATCTGTTTTGTTCACTTCTGTCTGTGCCCAAAATGGTGCCTTAAAAAGTACCTGACAGATTTTATTGCAGAACCATTATTGTTTGAATGAATGTTAAGAGTTGAACCTTGAGATTTCAGACTCAGCAGAGCTCAAAGCGATGAATGACCCTCCCAGGTTTAACAGCCCATTAGGCATCTTAGCTCAGGGAAGGAAAGTCAGACAGGAAGTAAGCCCGGGATTGGGGGGAGGAGGAGAGTGAAGAAAATATTTTCTCTACAGTGTAGATTTCAGTGTATGTATTCAGAAAGTAAATATTTTCTGAAAATCAAATACTTTTATAATGTGATTTTATTTTTTGAACCATGACTAAAATATTTCAGGACTTGTTTATTCTTACCTGCCCTTCTTTCTTCCCAAATGGTTTATAAAAGTTTGGTAATTGTTAGATTTTATTTTTTGAAATCATAGTTTCAGATTAAAATCTCTATGCACTTTGGAAAGCCATTACAGTCTCACTTCAAAATGAAAAGTCAGCTTTGCATTTCTGCCTCCTGGGGCACTCACAAAGACAGGAGGAATAATTTTATGCCTTTCCCCCAGGTGGGCTTCTGTTTTATTAGTTGGTTGTAGAAGTTTTTGGCCATGTCCTTGACCTCTTAACCAAGCCTGAGGTCTAGGAGGAGTACAGACCCTACTGGGAAGTTGTGTTTATTTTTGTAGAATAAGAAACAAGAAACCATTGGCCTCCTTGCACAAAAGCATCAGGACAGAGGTGACTAAAAGCCAGTCTCAAGGTCTAGCTTCCCTGGACTTTGAGATCCAAAGTAGAAGCACTAGTAAGTGTTCAGTATTTCTTTGTGGAAAGGCAAATTAATGTTTACCAGAATTAAGAATAGTTCATCACCCATGTAAATCAAATTTATATTTGCATGTAACCAATGGGGGTGAGAGCTTGGACAAGGAGAGGAGCTAGAGGATAAATTATCCATCTAATGTCACAGTTGCAGATAACTTTTATTTACTATTAATGTTTAAATAATACCATTGACAGGGTTCAACATGCTGTAACCTAGTATTTATAACTATTGGTTAGAAATCATTTCCTTCCTTGCCTTTCTTCCTATTTTTTTTTCATATGATAGCACAAGTAAACAGCTATGATCTTATGTTGGGTATCCTGCACTTCCTTTCCTTTTTACTCCCTTCTTCAGCAAATGGCTTTTCATATTCATATTCCATCTTAGGGACAAATTCTCTTCTATTAGTTAATTTTAGGAAAAAAATCTTTTCCTTAATAAGGAACACATCTTCTAAGCAGCCTACACATGACTATTGTGGTCATAAGCTTACCAGATTCCAGCAGGAAAATTGCTCCTGAATTCTTCAGAACAGAGCTTTCAATATGTAATTTCTCTACTTCTGTATAAGTATATAACCCAATGAAACAGTCAATGGACACATAATAACATTTAAATAGCTCCTTAAGTGATTTGCTGAACTGAACTTTGAATCAAAGAGTACATTAAGATTGCCACTATAATAAGACAAATAGGTAAAGAACACAGTTTTGGATTTTCTTTTTTTTTAAATGTATCTTTATTGTTGAAAATATTACACATGTTCCCTTTTTTGCCCCCATTGACTCCCCTCCCTCCCCTACCTCCCAGGCCTTCACCACACTATTGTCTGTGCCCACAGGTTATGCATATATGCATATAAATTCTTTGGTTAATCTCTTCCCACATCCTCTCCTTCTGTCAGTCTGTTCCATGCTTCCATGTCTCTGGATCTATTTTGTTTGTCAGTTTATTTTGTTCATTAGATTCCACATAAAAGTGAGATCATGTGATACTTGTCTTTCTCTGACTGGCTTATGTGTTGGTGTGTATAACTGTTTATATATCACTACCTATGTCCAAAAAATAAGTCAGCTCATAGATTACAGAATTATTACCAAATTACCTACTTTGAATATCAAATGAATATAACAACTTTAATTAATTTTTCACAATATTGGTTATTTGTTCGATTAAATAAGCAAGTCCTTTTGCTCTTAAGTCAATAAAAGAAATCAAGTCAAGTCAAATGATATTAAAAACTGTTGTAAGAATGATAAAAGCATAATTAAGGATTTTTAAGACTCCTAGAGTCGGGAAGAATATCTTTAGATGCTGTAACTTCTTGGATTAGCTCCTACAGTAAAACTCAAATCTTAGTGTAATACACAGCATTGTCTGGTTTAAAACAGTTACAGCAGCATTTATTTAGAGCAGTGAGTGTGAAGATATATTTGGACAGGTAATTTTTCAATAACTTAACCTCCCATGAACCCTTTCTCAGGAAACTAAGGGGTAATGTGTCAATATCTTCAAAATGAGGGATTAAACCAACAATGGGGAAGACATGGATCAAGGACACCAGTCCCACTGGGAGTAAGGTGAAGGATGGCAGCCAGGCTGTAGGCATGGAGGCTAGCCCTGGATGGACCAGGTGGGAAGAATTCAAGACAGCCCTCTTCAGGAATGTGAAATTGAAGACGTACCTGATCTGAATGGATATTTGGATAACTGGAGGAGTATTTGAGGTTGAATAAAGAGTACATACAACATGTCCAAGTGGAAGGAGAAAGGGTGGTGGTCAGAAGTGGAGGACAAGTCCAAGGGTGTGACTATGCTGGCTGCATTAATGAAGTCACCGAGGTTCTTCTCTGGCCCATCCCACATTGATTCCTGCCTGGGTCTGTGGGAAGAAAGGCCTGGGACCCAAGCAAATATTTCACTAAAGATCTTATAAGCCATAGGAGGCTCTCCAGCAGAGGGCAGCAAGAAGAGGAGACGGGTGCTGTCCCAATTCCTGCACATCTGTACTGGTTTCCAGTGGGACAGGACAGAACGCAGAAGAGGCAGGCTAGAGAGGAGGGGAAGAAACAGCAGATGCTGTGTGAAGGCATGTTTACGGCCGCACATGACACACACCCAGGGGCTTCCAGAAATGCTTAAGGAGAATATCACCGAGGCTGGAGACCAATGGCGGCAAAACCATGAAATGCATCTGTCATTTTCAAAGCACATGGTAGGACTGTGGACAAGGGAGGCATAGCTTTCTGTGATTCACTAGGTTCAAAGTTTTAGCTACCTACCACCTCCTATCCAGCACTGCCTTCTTTTTGTCCCATCCCTTGTACCCTGAGGCCTGTGTAGTATCTACCTTCTCACCAACACAGAGACTGCCAAGGGGCTGGTGCTCAATAAAGATGTGAGGGATGAAGAAAAAAAAAAAGTGAACAGAGGAGCAGAATCAAACCACTTAACACAGAGACTGCCAAGGGGCTGGTGCTCAATAAAGACGTGAGGGATGAAGAAAAAAAAAAAAGAGTGAACAGAGGAGCAGAATCAAACCACTCTGGTGCTAGAAACTGTGCAAAACCCTAAGAGAGGGGACATTTCTGATGTTGGGTTTCAATTTATGTTACAAGAAGATAAGTATGCAGTTGGTTTCCACATCAGTTGGTGACTTGGTGTCTCTTTCAGACCTTGAACCATGGGCATGAAAGAAGGGGCTGGAGGGAGAAGCAATGTCTGGGCCAAAGGCTGTATTCAAGGAGGTCCCTCTTTCAGCACAACTTTCTGAAAAAGCTCTGCAAGGAGATGGCAGCCTGGAAGGGGTTCGAGGTGAGAACTGACCTCACGCCTGCTAATGGGGGCCCTGCTCTCATTACATAGAGAGAAGACTCATTTGGTGTCAGAGTGACCAAGCTTCATGTTCAAGCATTTCTGTGTACCAACTGCATGACCAGGAACAAACCTCCTAATTTCTCTGGGTCCCAATTTTCCTCCTTTCCTAAAATTGGATGATAACGCCCATCTTACCTTTATCACCTATTGTAGAATGAAACAAAAACCATGTGCTAAGTGGTATGGAATATATATTCCTGGCCAAGAGTATCATGACAAAAGATAATTCTTTCTGAAATCAGAAAGTCTTTTCCACTCTCTCAGAATTGCACAGTTTACTGCATGCTTGGTATGGCTATATTCCAAGTACCTTTCCCCCCTCCCTCTACAAACGTCTAGGACCTAGTAAATACCTTTGAGAATAATACACTTGGCCATTTTTTTTAAAATTTGCTATATTTTTGTAAATGACCAGTCATGTCAGCATGAAATCAAAGCAAGTTCATGTTGTAAAAGAATAAAATAGACCTTTTCTTTTTGCTAGAGCTGCCGAGTAGTGGATTAACGGCCTATACTTGTTGGCACAAAGACTGAATGAATAATTTTTTAAACAACATTGTTACCAAGCAGCACTCAGATTTTGGAAACCATTAAAATTTACAGACCAGAATAACCCAAAAAAGGTTTTCATCATTCCTATAGCTGTTTTTATCTATAGTTGGAATTTATTGTTTATGTGCCTTTATTTTTATTCAATGCCTGCCAGCTTTAGGCTCTGTTTTTTTCTCTTTTAATAAATGTTTATCCCTATGTCTGTGTCACAACGTCCACAATGGTTTGATTTGCCCCTAAGTCAAAATGCTCTCTTGATCATTGTGCACAGAATTAATCAAGATGAACATGACTGTTATTGGTGCTTATCACTCACCCAAGAGGGAGCAAGGGCACTAGCAGTCAGGGTGTTTTCTGATTCTGGGATGAAAAGAATCACCCCCAAAACATGGAAAGTTGTTTGCAAGCTTTTGGAGATAATGCCTCCCACCACGCGGCCCTGGATCCCGTTCCAGGCAACTGAAGGCACACGGTCCCTGGGACATTATGACCACTAACAGGGACTTGTCATCCCCCAGAAGGAGGAACAGGCATATTAATGAGCAGCCCCCTTTTATATCAATAATAAGTACTAAAGCAGCTCTGGGACTCAGCACTTTTTTTTAAATGATAAGAATATTAGCTCTATATGCTCTACATCCCTGGCACCCAACTTAGGAAAGAGTTGCTATTTTTCTTTGTTCACAGCCAACTATGGCAGAAATTCAATGACGTTTTAAAATGTTTATTCTTCCATCGCAGTTGACATTCAGTATTAGTTTCAGGTGTACAGCATAGTGGTTAGATAATTATATAATTTATGAAGTGATTCCCCTGATAATTCAAGTGATTTTTAAAAAGAACAAAAATCTTTTCAGGATGAATGGATACATCGAGGCAAGTTTGTTTGTTTTCACTCAAGTCTGCAGAAAGTTATTTTTTAAACTAAGAAGATGGAATTCTTTGCCTATTTTATTCCTGTTTCCTGATTGTATATCTCCAAACATAATGCAACATGAAGCATTAAGGCTTACAGATCTTTTGTTGTTGTTGTTGTATTAACATATTGGGGATAGAAAAGCCAAGGTAATGATAATCACGTCACCCAAATGAATAGCACAACCTCTGGGTTGCAACTTCTACAAATTCATCAAAATTGGAACCAAATTCTTGTTATGCTTGCTGACTCTAAGATTTATCTTTGTATTGGGGTTACTTAACATAGAAATCATTGTGGAATCTGTTTGACTTGCAAGAATGTTACTGCATCATTACCTTGGGTTTGAAATGCCTTTTCATGCCTTTGGCAGATATCGACCACCTGGCCTTGACACTCAAATTCTAATTCTATCCCTGTAGCCTGCATTGTCATTGTCAACAAATGGTTATGATTACACTATTCTGGTTCCATTCTGGATGAAAATAAGCCACTAATCAAATAAGCATGTGAACCTCAAGGTTTGTCATGCAAAACCTAAAATTGCTTTGTGTAGGGGATGCTGATGGAAAGAGCTCAGGCTTTGAACACACGCAGATCTGGGCTTAAACCCCTGTTCCACCACCTCCCAAATGGGTGACCTCCAGCAATGTTCTCAATTTCTCTGAGAGTCCATTCCCTCATCTGTTAAAAGGGGATTACCACAGCTAATTTGCCCAAAGATGAGGAAGATGAAAAGGAGACAATCAGACAAGAGCCCAGTGCCTGGTACCAGGTATATACCACATCAAATGTTTCTCTCTCACACATGCTGCCCCTTCTGCACAGAGAGAGACTATGCTGCCATATGCACAAACAGGCTCAGCACAAATTAATCTTTCAGAACAAATTTAATAGTCTGTTATTCATTCTAGTTTTGCCCTCAAACCCAAGAACCAGATTACACAAATATATCCGGTTTAAACCCAACCATATCCCCAGGGCCTAGAACTGTTCAGGAAACATTTAGACACTCAGAAAACATTTGGTGGATGAAGAAAAGCAAGCACATCCCCAGGACACCCAAGGTTGCTTAGAAACATGGTATATTTGTCTATGCTGGCTCTCAGGAGCAGTCTACATCAGCCAGTAGTTCTTACCATCAAGAACCTTCTTCATTCTTCATGCTCTATCCACCCTCTTCCCCATAGATACTAGAAATTTTTGATTGCTTCAACAACCCATCAGAGCCTGTGATCTCCATCCAGTAGATATGTAATCATCCTGAGTTAATCAAGTTTCAGCCTAAAATAAATAAAATTTTCTTTCACTACCTTATTGGCCAAGCTAAGATGCTCCAAAGAATCATTAGACCCCCAAGGGTATTTCTGAGGACATTCAAAGGACAGGATACCCCAAATTTATAGCCACACACTATATGCAAAAGCTTTACCAGAACCAGAAAGTAAATCTCAAAATGTTTTAAGTTTTATCATATGAAATTATCATCTTTGTAGGTCAAAATGGTGAAATGTCAGCATTTTAATAAAGTTCAATCTAGTACTTCATTGAGCGCCAGCAAACAAAACATGAGTGTTTTGCCCTCACAAAGAAGCAAGGGAAAAAGGATTCATATGTAATACATTAAACAATAAAGGATTTTTACAAAAAGGCGGGGGGCGGGGAGAGCAGCAAGGGAATTTACATACAAGGCTTATGTTGGGCAGCTGCAAGATGAATAGCTCTCTACACCCACCTGCCAGAATCTTAAAAGTCTGTAGAGGACTTAACTGGGCTCCGACACAGATGGTCTCAACAATACATTAGTCTCTCAGGGCTGCATCCTTGAAACAGCTCCTAGTGTAGGAGTGCTGGGCAAAACCTATATTCCAAGAATAGGGGAGGGAATGAGGAACTTCCAATTGCCCCAGTCAAGTTCACAGGTAAATGGGCGGTCAGGTGTTCTATATGAACTCCAACAACAAACTCTACTACCTGTCAAATTCGGGTCTTTCAATATAAAACTGAAAAGACAGCACATCTCCTAAATTGTTCCTAGTTACTTCCCACCCCACCACCTACACCCCATCAGAATTTATCTGTCACCTCAGTGCTCCCATAACCTCTGCCTAACCTCTACTTTAGCACTTAATATAATGACTTGTGTTATGTGGATATCTAGGTTTAATTTTCCCAAAAGACTTTAAGCCCTATCAAAGAAGAAACTTAATTTATCCATTTTGTATTCCTTTACTGAGCACAGTACCTGGCACATAGCAGGTGGTCATTAAATGTTGATTGAGTATGGATTGTGGGCCACAGCCCAACTTTCCACAGCGTATGCCTTGCTCCATTTCAAGGTCAAGGACATGGTTTTTTTTTAAACCCTTACTTCTATCATTTAATATCTGAGCTACATTCTTCAAGTTACCTAACTTCTACAGCCTCTCTTTTCTCATCTCAAGGATAAGCTAACCACCCCTACTTCTCAGAATTGTTATAAAGATTAAATCAGGTAATGTAGGAAGCATGCTTAGTGTAGTGCCTGTCATAGAGTATGCCCTCCGAAATGAGAACAAGTATGATTTCATTACTTTTACAATAATTATAATTGCCTCTTAAACAATTAACTGACAGGTGATGGATTTAAATAAAGAATAATGTCAGAGGCAGGTAGAGAAATAGACATTTTCAAAGAAGGCTTTACACCCTGAAAGACTGGAGCCTTGAGCTCCTGCTAATGATGGGCAACCGCCTGTGTGTTTGGTACGAGCTCACCAATCCCACTCTCCCCACATGACAAGAATAAATGTTTCAGCCTTTATTTTTCACATCCACTCGGATGATATGACTAGATCTGAGCTTTTGAGAAATGAGAGTTTGGCTTCAATGGAGCTGTGAGTGCTTATTAAACCATTCCATTGTGCTGCCATTCCCCCTAGGGCAGGGTGGTTCCCTGAGTCTCTTCAGCCTGTGATCAGGTGGGCCTGGTATCTGTGAGATGGATGGATGCCCTGACCTGAGGCCACTGCATTAGGTAGCCACTGACTTTGAGTTGACAAAAATCTCTTATCGTCCAACAATGGGAGAAATGATAGGGAGCTGGGGAACTTTGGTTTTTCATTAGGCTTTCATTTTTTTCCTTTGGTGGGAATAGATCAGGGAAGTTGCTTATTACCTCTTACCAGGTTCCCCCATGGAAAAGGCAAATGACACAGATGGCAAGAATTTGCCCCAATGCGCCCATCCTCCCATTTCCCCCAGAGACTGTGCAGGGATGTGGGGGTGTGGTCACCTTGGCAGGGTCTTGGGTGGTTCCCTGAGTCTCTTCAGCCTGTGATCAGGTGGGCCTGGTATCTGTGAGATGGATGGATGCCCTGACCTGAGGCCACTGCATTAGGTAGCCACTGACTTTGAGTTGACAAAAATCTCTTATCGTCCAACAATGGGAGAAATGATAGGGAGCTGGGGAACTTAAGTTTTTCATTAGGCTTTCATTTTTTCCTTGTGGGAATAGATCAGGGATGTTGCTTATTACCTCTTACCTAGTTCCCCCCACGGAAAAGGCAAATGACACAGATGGCAAGAATTTTCCCCAATGCGCCCAACCTCCCATTCCCCCCAGAGACTGTGCAGGGATGTGGGGGTGTGGTAACCTTGGCAGGGTCTCCCAAGCCTCGTGTCTATGAGGCTTATATGCCGCCAAGCTGTTGTATTTGGGTGCTAACAGAACACAGGCACAGGACTGCAGGAAGAGAGTTCCCTCTTCCTTACCCCGTACTGTGAGCCCATCACCACATCCCACTGGTTTTAGTTGCTAAGAACTTTGAAATCTGGCCCTAATCTCCCTGCTTCATCACTTACCCACTAAACCCATTCTCCAAATGGCAGTCAGAGTGGTTTTAATTTTGAAACATCATACGCCATTTCTTAAAAGCCTTCCGTGGCTTTCCCACTGCTCTACTAATACAGTCACAACTCTACACTATTTGCAAGGCCCTGCGGTCTAGCCCCTGTCTACCTCGGCAGGGCACCTCTCATCACCTTCCCTCTGCCCTCTCCATGTGACCTACTCTTTCAGAGCCTTGCCATCCCCAAACTCCATCCCAGGCCTGCTCCCCTACTGTTCCCTCAGCCTGGAGTGCTCCCCTCCCTCTGTGAAAACCCTTCGGATCTCATCCCAATCAGTGCTTCCAGGTCCTTCCTGATGAGCTCAAACTGCTTTGCAATAAACTCTGTGAGTAATGAGAATCATCCTTTGCCACCTGGTGGTGGGTGCAAATTTACCATCATTTGTCTTAATCTGTCTCCCATTGACACCCCCTGCGCCCCCCCCCCCCCCCC
>NW_005366679.1:3056499-3068448 GCF_000412655.1 Myotis brandtii | reverse complement strand
GACAGTGGTCTGTTTCTGCTGCACTGTAGCTATATCTAAAGCTTGATCTGAGCATACTAGTAGTAGGGGCTTCATAATTAGCTGTTGATTGTTGAATGTTTGAAGGAGAAAAAGAATTTTATTTTTTATTCATAAAAATATTCTACCCCACCATCTTTCATTTTCAAGTCTTCCAGAGCGGTCAATAAAATTAGATTATCCCTGGGAAAGAACATTTTCCCCTGCTCACATGGCAGTGGTCCAGGTGAAGAATGCTTCACCTCTTCCATGGCACTGTAATGGCTTCTATTCTGCTCTTTGCATCACCCCTTCTCCTATATTTGCATTTGTGGGATAAATTATCTCCAGGATTTAGAACCAGGGAGATACTTAATTCTCCTTCAAAACTAACATGGTTGGGGGTAAGAAGCTTCCTTACAAGTTGTCCTTTCACCCCTGAAAAAAAGCCCCCACAGTATTGCTGGATCCTGGGAATCTGGAGGGCAAAGCTCCCTGTGTGGCTACATTCATCTGTACCCCCTCAGGCCCGATTTCCCCTACCCACAGAGATTTCCTCCTGAGAGCCCAGTCTCTCCCTCAGGTTCCAGCCCAGCCCCTCCTCATTGGATCTTCCTGTGAACATCTCTAGCTGAGCCTGCTACATCTCCTTTGTTACTCCACTGGGCAGCCTGCCAGGTGCTTGGACACCATCTGGGATTGTCACATGGCCACAAATGTATCCCTGAGTTTTCTAGGGTCATTCATTTCCTTTGAGTAATTACCATAGAATTATGAGAAGCATTGAAGTAAGCAAGTCTGTTGGCCTGAGTAAATAAACTAACTTATTTTTCCATTCCTGCCTCACCTGTTGTGATCTTCATGGGGGGATAAGATGATAGCAAAGAGAAACTGTCCTTCGAATGCTTTTTCCACAGTAGTGTTTAAGTGATCACCCTGTATGTGTGCAGGGACCTGAGGTAATAAAGCTGAGGGGGCGATTGCAGAAGGGAGTCAATTACATTAGGCCTGAAAAACATCTATTTGCACCTTCTGACAATATTGAAAAGAATCAATTGCTGATTACCCAGAAATCTGACCCATTGCATTGACCATATGTCTACAGATAATGCATGTCTGCATATTTCAAATATTAATCACTGCAGATAATTACTCAATATATCAGAAAGGAATAATTTTCTGGACAGTATAGGGCAGTAAGCAAACCTTGAAGACAATTTCTAATCAGTGATTCATCTTGTGATTCTTCTCTTCATTCTCCCCTTGGATTTGTAATCCTCAGAATAAGGTGTTAAAAAGTACACTTCAGTCACTGTCATTTTATTCTTATCCCTGACTAATCTACACTATTGTCCTCAGCCCCTGACAGCACCCCCTTCCCACACTCACACTGAAGACTGTCTTAGCTCTTCCCTTGTTTGACATCAAAAACAGCCTGACAGCTCAGATTCCATTATCGTCACAGGGGAATTTTTATTTTCTTTTTAAAAAATTGTTGAAATCTCAGCTTTGCATTGTTCAACCCTGCTTCCGGGACCAAATCTTATGGGACGTTTCACTTTGAGGCATGGAAAGTTTCACTTTGAGGCACCTACCCACTCGTTCTCCACGCCATTCCTCTTTAAGCAGGTAAAAAAAAATAAAGGCGACTTGAAAATGGAAGGGAAGTTTCCAGAAGGGCAGCATACAGCCAAGAGAGGCAGGCACCTGCCCAGGCCAGTCCACAGCCCACTCACTGGGACACTGGGGGGAAGTAGAGAAAGCACAGGGTCTGGGCTCTGAAGACACAGCTTTGGGGCCGAGCACTGACACTAACTTCAGCAATTTGGGGATGGTCTCTGGGCCAGTAGTGGGTGGGGTGCGTGGCCGCTTCTAGGATGATGCCTGGCACATAATGTGATCAATAACTGTCAGATGAGTGGATGAATAAGTGATGTGCGTGTTTAGTAAACATTGAACATTAGAGTCTCTTGTTTGTCTAGTATACCAGTAGGCTGGAGAAACAACTTCCAACTCCCCTAGCCCTCCGATCTCCAGAAAACACAGACAGAAACTGGGGGGAATTGTACAAATTTTCTGTACTACAAATGCAACCCTGCTCACTGCCTGTGGGGATGAGGGGAGGGTTATAACCCAGGACAGTAGGAAAACTAAACATCCAATCTACACCCATGCAAACAAAATGAAATGTACATGAAGTAAAGTGTAAGGACAGCTGGCTTCGTAGAGCAGGACCAGGTTCTGTAACAAAGCACAGGAAAGCACAGGCATTGCTGGTCAGCAAGCTGCTCTCCTGAGCAGCAGCCCTGCGCTAGCCAACAGGGCTCAGCGTGCTGTTGCCTTCCAAGTCAATAATCCAATACGACCTGACAGTTGCTTAGTGAGTGTCCACGATGAGTTCAGACCATTGCCGATGTCCTGCGGGGGGAAGGGGAAATTGGCACAGTCTCCTGATGATTTGGTAGTTTTCAAGAAATAAGAGCGAGATAACATTTTTAAGATCCTTCCTCAAGACATTTTCTATAATGTGGAATACAGAGTCCACTGGTGTGAAACTAGCTCCTTTTTATTTCCATCACCTGCTCTAAATGACAACTTATCTTCTTTTCTGCCATTCTCGAATAGGTTTACCAGGAAACTAATGGCATGACAGGATGTTGGATGCATTTAACCTTGACAAGAGAATAAACTCTTGGGAATGAATTCAGCAGGTTTGCTGACACATTGATAATGAGCATGTTTGTCAGTTTCCCACACAACATGCTTCCCTATGCCTTTGTGTTATGATGGAATTTTCCAGAGCTTTTGTGTTCTGTCTGCATATGTGACCTGGTATGGGATGTCTGCACACCCACATTCCCAAAAGCATCTGTGGCAGCATGAACTGAAATGCATGCAGTTCTATTTTGTCTAAAATACCAAAATCATAACATCTATCTTTGATATTCAGAGAATATTTGCACAATCTTTTTAATCCTCAACAGGTCTGCTCTTCTACTAAGGTTTGTCAGTATGGATGTTGGCTTATTAATTAGTATAAACATTGACATATGCAGTAGCCCCGCAGTATCTGCTCCCCAAAGGAGAGCATTCTCCCTCATTCTGAATAAACTCTAAACAAGATATCCATTAACATAACTGCAATCTATTCCCCTGCTACAGTACCTGTGCATACGCTATTTGCTCTGCCTAGAATGCCCATCCCAATCCAACTCTAATTCAGTTCCCACATTCCCTCCAGACACCTTCCTTGGCTCTTGTCTCTCTTTCTACCAAGCTACAATATGTCTTCTCCATGTACCACTAATACCATACACTTTGATTATGACACACCGCTTCTAAATGTAATTATATGCCAATTAATTTATTTCTCTGCTTGACTTTCTTAAACTATACAGAACACAGAATCTATTCCTTTTTTAGCACTGCATACATGAGTGACAGTGGATGCTTGTCCATGGAGGCAGGGCCGGAAGAATACCTGCCTGTCATGCATTTTTGTTACTGCATATTTCTGAAAACTATACACCTGAAATAAACATTCCAAAGCTTATAAGTCTTGTTGTCTCATTAGTTTTCCTTCCAAACAATATAAATAGTGAGGTTTGGCTTGCCTTGTGTATATAGCATGCTCCTAAGTAGTAAGAACGCTGGCTAATTAGTGCCCACTGTGGTAAGAGGGCAGGTGGTCAAGATGAGGCTCCTAGGAAGCTTACTTACCCAGAATTAACGTTTTGTTCTGTTTGCTCACAGCATGGAATTCAGCTCACTGTCAGCATGGGCAAGTATTCTTCCCCTCCTTCTGAGCATAAACACTCATAACATACTCAGAGTACAACAGGGATACCTCTCTCTCTCAGTTGTCAGAGATTTTCTTAATCAAGCATGTTAATGACTCAGAAGGGGCATTTGGAAATTTAAAAGCTCTTAATGAATCTGCTTTCTGCTCCGCACACCCACACCCGCCCCACTGCTAGTCTCTCAAGACGTTGTTATTTTTATCTCCACACTGCTACAGCTGCACTTCAGAGAAAGCCAGGCTGCGACAGAGGCGCGCAGCCCTGTGCACAGGATTGGGAAGCAAGTCATGAGAAACAAGGCTGCGGAAAAGAGAGAACCTCAAAAGGGTAGGCATGGAGGGATGAGCTGGAGTCCCTCCACACACCCATCAAAACAGCTGTTACAAAGGTCAAGTGAGACACTTACCCAAGAAGAGCAGTTGCGGTTGCTGCTGTGGATGGAGTTTTTGCAATATCTCAAGAAAAGGAATTTTCTGAGACTTAGAGGAGGATGTGATATGGTAGAAAGCTTTATTTCCACGGAATGACACCCCTGGATTTCCCTTAGTCCAGTCATAGAAGTGTACCTGGGGTTTAAGTAGAGCTGGTAGAGCTAAAATCAGAGCCAACGTCCAGTTTCTTTTTCATGGTGGAGCCGGGTCCAGTCCAGCATCAGGCCAGCTTAGCTTCTGTTTCCCACTGCAGTCCATTGTGGGTGGGGTCCACATGGCCATGGGCCGTGCAGGCAAAACAAGACAACCAAGAGAGCACACCCAGGACAACAAGAGTCCCAAGAGCATAAGAGAGTGAATATGTTTGTATAGGAGATTATATATCCCAAATTTCCATGCTCTTGCAGTAGCCATGCCCATTCTGGCCAATCATCTCTGTCCCCAGGTGTGACTGATAGACAAGTAGCTTCCCTATGTGATCACAATTTTCTCTCTCCTTTGTTGGATCCCTGGGGAGTGTAAAGTTGTAGCTTCCTGGTCAACCTGCCCAAATGACATGCTTTCCTTTTGCTCCTTTCCTGTTATTAATAACCAGCTAATTACAACTGTATCAGAACCAGAGGCAACCTTAAGGAATGGGACATCATGATCCCACTTCCCAAACTTGGGGACACTCCAGCTTGACAAAGAACTGGACAAGGATCTAGGATGTCAGGTCTAAGGAAACTGGGAAATTTGACACCTGGAGTTAAATATATTTTAACCTAAATCAAACCTCCAATGCAAAGCTAACTATCCCTCCTTACTTCAATATACAACTCTTGAATTGTGTTATTTCAAAACCTCAGAACTAAAGGAGCAATTTTCAAGGTCAAAAGAAGCTAACAAGTTTGGGGATTTCTTTTTCTCTTTGTGGCTCTTCTTGGTACCAGTTTCAACCTCATTTCACCCTCAAAAAATTGTTTGGCATGCTCTCATTCTCTTTTTCAAAGCAGAAATGATTCTGGTTATCAAACATTCCTAAAGTTACCCCAAATCATCCTGTGAATGGCATCCTTGAGGTTGTGTGATGGAAAGGCTTACTTGAATAAAATCAAGAAAACCCTCTAAATATTTCCTTTCCCCGATTTTGTCTTTTTAGCCATTTCACATGGGCCCTGCTAACACATGCTCTATTCTTCCACCAGTCTTAAAAGATAGTGTTTCATGTGCCAGCATTGAAATGCATTAGATTTGCATTGTTATGTTTAATATTTTTATTTCTGAAATGAATATGTATCACTTGGGGTCCCAACAGAACACAGATGGCACACTCAAATTAGTCAATTCAAACCAGATTGATTTGCATAGGCGTAGAAGAATCGCAAGGGACACTGTAATAACCCAGGGTGAGCAGCAACAGAGAGAAGGACGTGGTTGTCAGAATCTGGTTGGAGACAGTCATTTAGAGAAGGCTGTCATGAGTTCATTGTCAAAGACTCACAACCTCTAGTCAAGGGATGCAGTCAGCCTAAGGCTTTCCCCAAAGAGTCAATACCCAACCTCACTTCTCTCCCTGCAGCCGGGGCCTCCATTGGCCAAACCAGATGGTAGAGGACCACACATAAGCCATGTAGGTGTGCTTCCGGGGGCAGAAAGCTGGGTGGAAAAGTGGAGAGTGTGGACCCAAAGAAGCAAACAGAAGATAAAAGGCACAAAATAGAAGCTTTATTTTTAAAAATTAAAATTTAATATTTTCTTTCAATTAAAACATCTATAAATTTAGATGTTTGAATTTCTTAATTTCCAACCCCTTCTAGGGACAATGTCATTTCCTGCAAACTTCTTTTAATATGCTCCTTGAAAAATCAATAAGAAATAGAAATCCCTGAGGATTTTCCTTGTGTGAGTCCTTTGTTTTTATTCACATTCTTTGACCAAGAAAAAAATATAAAGGATTAAAATATAAAGGCTATCAGCTTTGCTGTTCACATAACCAAGCAGCAAATACTTAGATAAAATTATAATTCTCCTTCCTTCTCCTCTTTTCACAAAAATTTATTGCGCAACTACCATGCCCCAAGTGCCCTGAAATACATTGAGATGCAAAGATAAATGTGTTAATAAACCTTACCTATGTTAGTTTAATTTTTTTAAAAATGGCAGATACATAAGTAGGTACTGTTTTTTTTTGTTTCTTTGTTTCTTTGTTTGTCTTGACTCACATACAAAGGGTAGTTCAGAGGACAGGACTGGCTTCAATGTTGGTCTGATTTGGGACTCACTCATGTTTCCAGACTCCTTCTCTCTTCTCTTCCTCCTCATAGTGTTTATTTGGATCTTCAGGAGGATTCTCTTTGTGTTAGGAATTCAAACCTTGTACTTTTGCACCATGAAACCCAGAAAGAAGCAATATCCATGTGTCATAAACACAGTAAAGTTCTGGGTTTGCTTTGAATGGACAGGCTTAAATCCCCCTGGAACCAATCACTGGGGCCGGAAAAGGAATACTCTGATTCATTTAAGTCAAGGACAGCCCATCATTTAGGTTGAGTGTGAAACCAATCAATCCAACCCAACATCCTGACAATGGAGGAGGGGTAGATCCCCAAGGGACAATCTGAGTGCTGTTGGTGAATGAAAGGGGGAATGAATGCCAGGGAAGCAACCACCACAAAATAAAGACACATGCAAAAATGTTCCAGAAGCTAACAAAAACGGGGAAGGGGGTGTAACAAACTCTCCAAATGGGCTGGTTAACATTTTATCTGATTCTTTTTTTAAATTTATTTTACTGATTTTTTTACAGAGAGGAAGGGAGAGGGATAGAGAGTTAGAAACATCGATGACAGAGAAACATCGATCAGCTGCCTCCTGCACACCCCCTACTGGGGATATGCCTGCAACCAAGGTACATGCTCTTGACAGGAATCGAACCTGGGACCCTTCAGTCTGCAGGTCGACACTCTATCCACTGAGCCAAACTGGTTAGGGCTAATTCTTGAAAGAGGAATAGGATGGGATGGCACGGGGTAATGCAGTGAAGGGAGAGGTGACCCTGGAAATAAAACAGCCTGTACAAATGCACAGAGGCATGAAAAAGTATGGTATGTACTAGAAGCAATGGGACAGCCAGTGTGACTGGGTCACAGGGCCTCCGAACAGTTCTAGACTGCAGAGGTGTTTGGCACTAGTTTATGTAATGGTAAGGTTTCTCGGCCTAATCCTTAAGGGGCCATTGAATTCAGAGGCAAGAGATGGTGTCTAAGTGGAGAGGAATGAGAGGGTAGTTTGGAGAGAAAGTTGGGTGTTAGAATCAATTAGACTTGATGATCAATTGGACTGGACAACAAATAAGGGGGAGAGAAGATGAGAATGACTCTTTGAGTTTACCTGGGTACTGACAAGGATGTTTTATCCCATTCCAGGTGTTCTTATTATTCACTCTCATATGTTTCATGCAAATTCATTTTTATATTTATTAACATCATCAACTTCTATTACAGTTGAAGCTTCCAGTGGTTTAATATGCACATGCAAAGCAAAATAGTAAAGTGGAATATATTGCAGGTAAAATTCCATCTACAAAATACCTTAGCTTAAAATAAAAATAACCAAAAATTCAGAACATGATCAATTTTAGATGTGTTTTTTTTATTATCTGAGTAACTGAATGATGAATGCAGATGTAAAATCAATAAAGCTCAAGAAATCAGCTTTGGAATTCTGCCTTCTTGAAAATGTTCTAAGAATTCCTTGTCAACCCAAAAGTCGGCAAAGAGAAGAATAAGAAGTCTTTAAAACTTATCTTTTCAAGTGATGTACAAAAATCATTAAACATGTAATTATCAATTTCATGGGCATATAAGAGACATCTAATTTTGGTTTATGCATATAGACTATTTCATTGAAACATTTTCTCTTTTATCTAAACACACAATTTAAAAATCTAAAAACATCAATTGACATCTATTTCAAAGTTAGCAACCTAGCTGTCCAATTATTTCTACTCAGGTGGATGAGTGTTGAATTTATATCAGTTTCAGAGGGAAGTGTGTCTTCTGTATGTCAATAATTTTGAGAATATCCGTAAGATATAATACATAGAAAAGCAGACTTTAAAAAGAATTTACAAAACCCCGAGTCACGAACTAAAAAGGAATTGCCCACCTGGAAAGTAAGTGGATGGTACCCTGAACCATCTCTACAAGTGGCAGGTCTTAGAGAAGAGGAGAAGCCACACAGCAATCAGTAGGAGAGCAAATTTCAGTCCGATACTAGCCGGGCATGTGTGGCTCCTAATAATACAATAGATATGATGGTTGGAAAGAGGACAGTGCTCAGCTAACACATGAATGCAACAATAATCACAGAAAATGAACTTGCTTGGACAGGTGAAGCTTTCGGCTTTATAGCTGAACTCAGCAATACTGGCGGTCCCACTGACATCTTGGTTTCTGCTCTAAATTCTTCTTTTCACCATTTGCCTTGACCCTATATATTAGAGAAAGACCCGCATAAGCTCAGTTTGGACCTATTTGCAATCCCAGCAATGAGTGAAAAAAGATCCCCCTGAAAGCCTAAGTAGAAAACAATCACTGAATATATGAGGAATTAGAGAAATTTTAAGAGAGATGATCTGAAGAATCAAAGTAAATGTTTTCTTATGAAAAAGACATCCTAAAAACTCAGAGGGCAAACTTGAGAAATCTTTAACTTAAAATTTCAGTAAGCCTTTAAAAGGTATTTTAGTTAATAAAAATAAAGAATCTGGATTAGAAAAATATTTTCAAATTAAAAACAAAAATTGCTGAATTTAAGAGTAAATACGCCTCCACCTGCCAAAGCTCGGTCAGTTCCTGATGCTCATGAGGACTCATCTTTCCTTAGTGGGCAGGGAGTTTTCTGGAGAGAAGTGGTCACATCTGCTGTCTGCTATTCTCTCAAATCACTTGGAAAATAAGAAATTAAGTTCGCCTGCGGGGAAACAGCTTGGCTTCCAGGGCCTCAGGGTGTAGTAGAAGAGAAAAACACAGAATGATAATTACAATTGAGACATCATTAAAGTTTGTTTATACATTTTCAAACATACATTATTAAATATTTTTAAAGAAAGTTTCAGAACAGTGTGAAGCATATTATCCCATGAAAGCAAACTTAAAAGTTTAGGGTAATAGAAGCATAAGGGAAAGTTTAAGAGAATATACCACGAACTATTTAAAAATTATGACCAGATTATGAAGGGCTTTTCTAAATTGTACACAGATGGAGTCAAAGATACTGAGATGAGTCAGGAAAGCAATATCCAAAATCAAGAGAAGTGTACCAAGGGGGGAGGGGGGGGGGGGAGTTTAAAGGCCAAGAAATACAAGGCCCGAGACCTCCCTTTGGGCCTTAGGGAAAGTGCCCATCACCTTGTCCAGGGCAGTGTTGCTGGACTGAGGGAGGTTGGAAGCTAGGGTGCAAGGAGGTGAGAGGCCGGATGGCCATGAGAAGGTGAAAGCAGGTAGGACAGGTGGGAGTGAGGCAGGGCAGCAGTTAGAAGGACTATAGTGCAGAGGAGAGGGTTTTCATTTTGTTTTTTTTAACAGATTTGTATTCTGAGGGGGGAAGAGATAGAGGAAAGGAACATGGAAGAAAGGAGATAACAGATGGCAATGGCACCAGGGATTGGTCCACAGCACAGCCTGGGAGAGGGGCATTCACAGGAACAGGGAGAGACACTGCTAATCCTTTGGGGGTAGGGGAGAGAGAGGAGTTGAGGTAGGAATTGATACAGATAATGCGGTGGATTAAAAAGGCTAAATTTTAAGAGAGCTATTGAGAGATAGTCTCCAATTTCTTTATGGAGAAAAAGGCAAGATCATCAGATAGAAGTCAGGGAGTTGGGCACAAGAAGGAAGCTTGAAAAGTGGACTGAAACATTGAGATAGCAAGTGAAACGGAAGTGGCAGGGTCGAGGGAAAGTTTGCCAGGTAATGGCTGGTCATTGGAAACTTGAGGCCTGTGATTGGCACGATGGCATGATTTTTTCCACCATGATGCTCAACTGCTGCGTGTGTGGATGCACAGAAGGGACTATTTAGATATTTCCAAGGCCGGGAATTTAGAACTTAGGATTTGCAAGGTCAGACCACAGGCAGGGAAATTGAGAAGGTTATCAGCCCACAGGTTTCCAGATGTGTACTTGGATGGCTAGGGGAGAAAGATGCCTAGGACATTGTTGCTAGATGGAGGTGGTGAGGTGGCAGGGTGGTTGTGGAGGTGGTAGGGGCATGGGCCTACCATGGACCTATACTGCTAGTGGGCAAGGAGGCTGTGAGGGGGGAAAAGCACCTTGGAGCCCTAGAAGATCAGAAGACACTGAGCCCTGAGAGCTGGGAATGTCATGTGAGTCATGGAAAAGACCTGTCAAAGTGGGTGGAGTGTCAAGGAAGGTCCCTGAAGATAATCAGTGGGGACTCTTTGGGGAGGGACAGTATGAAGACCCACAGACCTATAGTCAAGAGTCTTGGGATTCAACTTGATCCCTGCCACTGTCTGTCTGTGTGACCTTGAGCTTTACCCTCACACTCCCTGAGTTTTTGTTTCCTCTTATGAGGCACCATGAATATTAAATAACATGCATGAGAGGTCCTGGCACGTGGCCGGCCTCCCTCAGTATTGATTGCATCTGGAGGCTGGGGTGTCAGGCATGAGCAGGAGGGCTGGCATCAGAGCCAGTGACATGAGGGAGGATGGCCTGACCAGTATGAGAAAGGAGAGAAGAAGTGGGCTTGGAGAGCAAAGATGTTTTGACAGACCTTCCCAGTTTTGCTTCAGGCTGACCTTAGTACCTTCAGGTGAAGGCTAAAAGGCACTGCTCTGAGAAATAGTTTGGTCATGCTAGTCTGCAAAGGTAGACAGCTTTTATTTCACTTGATAGATGAAGACTGTTTTAAAAGCCCAGCCAACTTTGTTCTCAGAGACCCATGTTCTTGAACCCTCCCCCTCCTGCCCGCTCCAGGCACTCATTCCATCAATCATTGAATCCTGCCAGAACCTCCCATCTCTCCTCCACTGGCCACTTCTCTCTGGCCTCCAAACACACTGCAGTTCTAGAGTGTCTCTCTCCATGAACCACACTGAGGACTAGAACAGAGCTGGGCAGAACATAAGATTCTCTCTGGGTAGAAGAAGCGCAAACTGATCCCAGCTGGGTCCGGCAGGAGTAGAATCAAACTGTCAGGAAAGGAATCAGAATGGGAGGTTGCAGGGAGAAGGTAGAAGAAATAACCATCTATCTCACCTACTTCCAATTTAAGTCATCTCTCTGTATTGTGTAAACCTTCAACTGACTTGATTTCTTTGGGGGGACAAGACATCCTATCTAATAAAAGAGAAACATGGTAATTAGCCGTACATCCGCTACCCTTCCCATTGGCTAATCAGGGCAATATGCAAATTAACTGTCAGCCAAATGGCGGCCCGGCAGCCATGCACTGAAGCGAACAGGGAGGCTTGCTTGCTCCAGTGACTGCTGACTCCAACGTTCCCCGCCTGACTTGCCGGCCTCTGAGCTGCAACTCTAAGCAACTATGTTGCAAATATAGAAGCTAAACAAAACCCCAGAAACCTGCTTTATTCAGCCGGGCTTCAGCCAGCCGGACCGCAACATTGTATCAAATACAGAAGGTAAACAAAGGCCAGAAACCTGCTTTCAGCAGCCGAGGCCTCAGAGCTAAAGCTGGCCCAGAATAAAA
>NW_005366679.1:3047215-3053773 GCF_000412655.1 Myotis brandtii | reverse complement strand
AGGGGTCCCAGACTGCGAGAGGGCACAGGCCGGGCTGGGGGACCCCCCTCGCCCCCCCTGAGTGCACAAATTTTTGTGCACCGGGCCTCTAGTGTTATATATAAATAAACTCACTACCACCTGTGTAATAGCTAACACATATATAGCATTCACTAAGTGCCATGATTTGTTCTTTGTTCACTACATATACTACCTTCTTTAAAGCACACAACTATCCCTTAAGGTAGGTATAATTATTGTCCCCATGTTACTATGAGGAAACTGAAGGGCACAAAAGTTAAGTAACTTGCTCGAAGTCATATAATTAGTAAGGGGCGGATATAGTGGCCAAACCCAGAGAGTCTGGGTCAATAGCATATTATAGAGCATTTACACCTATACTTTTTCTCATTTTAACCTCATATAAACCCTAAAAAGTCCAAGTGGCATGTCTAATTCTGTTCATTACCACTTACCAGATAAGGAAACTGAGTCTGGAGATAAGGCGACTGATTGAAATCACGGTTAGGAGATGGCAGAGTCAGGATCCAGATTCTCTGCTCCAAATCCCTGCCACGGGTCAAACAGAGAGGAGGTGAGAGAAGCTGGTACCTGAGGCTGTGATGGGCAAACAGCATGATCCAGGAAGGGCACAAAGTCAGACTGGCTATTAGGAGAAGCCCCCAGAGCAGCTGAGCCCAAGCTCAGCCAAGTGGAGTTCAATGCTAAGGGGTTTTCTGCTGGTAAACACAAATGACCTGCCACTGTTTTCAATGGTTAATTCAGCATTTTCCTCTGACATTGAAAATCCAAGGAAAGAAAGTGATTAGGCAAGCCAAAATAAATGCCTATTATTTTGAAAGTTTAGATAGGTAAATACTCCCTTTTCACACTGCAGCATGCTTTAGGCCCAGGGTTCGTCGGGGTGGCATAATGAAATAATCACCGGTTTATGAGTCAGACTAATCTGGTTCCACACCTGGCTCTGCCATTTATTGGCTATGGGACTGTTCTCAGAGTAGTCACCTCCCCAACTCTGTCTCCTTATCTGTACAACGGAAATGCCCATAATTGCTTTATAGGGCTGCTGTGAGGATTGCATTAGAAATGAGATTAAAGAATTGACATTGGAATCCCAACTTTCCACCATTTATCAGCTGAGTGACCTCTGATAAGTTACTTAATTGCTCTAAGCCGGAATTTGAGAATATGTTAAGAGCTATGGAAGGGGGATAATAATAATAGCTTCAAGCTAATGAGGCTGATTGCTTGGGTATCTGAAGCAGTACATGTGCAAAATATGTCAAGTAGTATAATATCAAAGTGCCTAATGCAGAGCCTACCACATAGAGACTATCCAGTATGTAGTATTTTTATTATTATTACTTGTTCCAGGAAGATTTACATCAAAACTAGAACTACTGTCATGAGGGAAAAGTTGTCTTTTATTACACGCAGTATTTGAAGCAATTTAATCCTCTCCTGAATGGAACTAATTTTGAGATGGACCATTAACAAAGCAGTATGTAACCTCATCAGTTTTTATCCATTGTATTAATGTCTTTGGTGTCTGTAGTTACTGCCCTCTTTAAGCCTCCAGAACTCTACATTATTGAATTATTTCATGCAATGATGGACAGAGAAATAAAGCTCTTGGTAAGACTGGCTCAGCTACCTGATACATACTTTCTGAGGGAACCCAAAATGGGCTGCTTTCCCAGCCTAAAGCATGTGTCCATGGCTGGGCCCTTCAACAAGAAGCCACAGGAGCAGTCAGCCAGAAAAAAACTCCAGGGGGTCCAAACCAGGAAATAATAAAGGACATTTTTCAATTGTCTTTAATTTTATAAAGGTTTGTATCCCCCTTTCTGGGATGGGGTGGGGGGCATAAATAGACTATAATGTTTTCCAGTACTTAGTGTTTACATATGGATTTGTTATTAGCATAGGACTATAAACCCTCTTCTTAAATATCCACTATTTTGAAAACTCTACTTGTGTCAAGCACATAATAAGAGCTTAGTAAATATTCCTTGAATTTCAATTAATCAACAAATTAATATCTATTTAATGACTTCAGTAAAACAAAACCTTACACAATATTGGTGATTCTCAATCAGAATGGAATAGCAGTTCATCACATTATTTGGTTTTAAAAAGCAACTAACGAGAAAAAATTTGTTTAGTCAAAACATTTATTCTGTAGTTATAATATGACAAGTATATAGGTTTTCAAAAAATAAAGATAAATTAGATCTTATATCCTCTCAAGATTGAATAAATAAATTCTCTCCAATTCAATGGGCTCTCAAGGAAAGAGAATTCTAGAAGGGTTCTACTCTCTTCTTACCACCCCCCCCCCTCCATTAAACAACGGGACAGAGTTGTGAGAAGAGGAAAACCAGGCCTCCGGCCTTCTCTGTCATGCTACACATCCCCTACTCTCCCACTAGTGCTTGATAGAGAAGCCTCTCAACTTTGTGGAGTAGAATTTCTGGAGCAAAACCTGAGTCGTAGAACCCTGGAGCCAGAGGTCATCTTAGAGTCCTCCTTGCCTCGAGTTTCTCAACCTCATCGGAGGCATATCAGCTCACCTGAGTATATTTTTCAAAACAACATTTGCCTGTCCCCCAGATTAGATACATTCTGGATGGGTGTGAGGAGTAAAATATGCCTGCAGGGCTGTCCCTAGTTGAAAACCACTAATTAGTCCAAGGTTTTGAAAGAGGCTATAGGAACACACAGACCTTGCCTAAGACCACAATGGGACCTAAATTCCAGGTCTCTTTACTCCAAATATCAGGCTTTCTCTAATCCTGAAATCCCAGGATGAGCTGTGGGAAGACTGGTGACCCTCTTAGAATGGTAAATAAATGTGGGTGTGCTTGGATATATATATATTTAACAGGAGGTGATCCATCGATCTTAACATGTTCTTAAAAGGATTCATCACGACCACCATCACCACCAAATTAAGAATCCTAAGTTCAAACTTGCATTAGCTATTTTTCAGGCAATTCTACAAAATGCCTGGGTGTGAGGCAGAACCAGCCACATTTGACTCATATTTAGACTCTCACATCATAGAGTGAAGAATGCAGTTACAAGCCTCTTTCTATAATAGCCCTTCAAATACTCCTGGGTGTTTGCCTCAAATCACTTGAGTATTCATGGATTTTTCCCTATTCAAGTGCAGATGCCCCTGGAGAAACAAAACAAGTCATCATCACACACAAAGGAGATAGAATCATCATCTTGCTTCCAAAGTGCTGTAGAGGAATGGCAAGAGTGAAGGCAGCAGGACCACAGGGGCCCCACACACCAAGGGATGGAGACAGCTCCACAGAAAAGGGGGTATGAAAATGGGCCTCAAAACCCAAACCATCCCATTTTCTTTTAACCACAATCCTAAATGGTTTAAATCCAAACCCAATGCAGCAGATCAGAAGTCTCATGAGCAGGCTGATCTTTTGGCTGAGACCAGTCTAAGCCCTGCAGCATCCTCCATCGAACAAATAAATAGGTAATCTATACTAATAAAAGGGTAATATGCTTATTAGACCAGGAGACCTTCCAGACAAAGCCATGGTGGTGGGGCCGAGGCAGAGGTGGTTAGGGGTGATCAGGCCAGGAAGGGAGGGCAGTTGGGGGTGATCAGGTTGGCAGGGGGGCAGTTTGGGGTGATCAGGCCGGCAAGGGGGAGCAGTTGGGGACAAGAAGGCCGGTGGGAGGGGCAATTGGGGATGATGAAGCAGGCAGGCATGTGAGTGGTTAGGAGCCAGCAGTCCCAGATTGCGAGAGGGATCCCAGATTGGAGAGGGTGCAGGCTGGGCTGAGGGATCCCCGCCCCCCCGCATGAATTTCGTGCACCGGACCACTAGTTTAAAAATAATAATAAATCTCATGAAGGCCAGAGAAGCATTATGCTGCCCTAAAGGATTCTACCTGCAGATTTGAGGAGACTTGGACAACTAGCATCTGGCAGAGTTAGCTAAAAGCTGGTACATCTTCTAGAAATGAAAGTTCACTGACAGATGCCCCCTCATTGGAAGCCCAAGCCATGTGGCTTCCCACTTCCTCTTTACACCCTTGTATCGGTGGCTCCCTGCCTTCTGCTCTCACTGGGCTGCTGTGAGGCTCAAAAAGCCAGTGGAAACAACCATATTTGCTAAATACCAGCTCTTTCAGCCCTCTGGACCTCACCGGCACCTGACATTTAGAGGCAGCTCGCCACCTTAAAGGCATAGACCTAAAGAGGATTTGGCAGATATGGGGATTCCTACTTTTCTTTTACCATATGCTGATACTGTACAATGGTGATACCTTGACTATACGCTGAAACAATCAGGGTATCGGGAATGATCCCATCCCATTTCTTATGAAGCAGGCCACTCTGTGCTGGAAGAAATTTCTTTTCTTGAGTACTATAGATCCTATTGACTAGTTACCCCTCTGACAGCTGTTGGCACAGCTAAAGAGCTCCTCCTGCTGAATTCTCAGCAAGGAACCAGCTGCAAAAAAAGCATCTTCTTATAAGCCTGGTATGCAGTGCACTGTCGGCCACATAATGTTTCTAATTCCTACCTGGGAACAAACCACTAAAACTCAATGATTACTTGAAGGGAAAAAAGATAATATACACCACGTGTTTAGTTCCTAAAATTACTTTTGTGAAACTGGAGACAAGAAGGCTCTTAGACTTGAGCAGTATTTTCATCCCCAAGTGGACAACATGTTGTTAGTCAGGGTTCTCCAGAGAAACAAAACAGGACAGAGATATATAGAAAGAGGAAGAGAGATACTTATTATAAAGAATTGGTTCATGTGATTATGGAGGCTGAGAAGTTCCACAATCTATCATTTGAAAGCTGGGGACCCAAGAGAGCTGGTGATACAGTTCCAGTCCAAGGCTGAAGGCCTGAGGACCATGAAAGCTAGTCCCCAGACTGAGGACAGAAGAGTGATGTCTCATTTCAAGCAGTTAGGCAGACAGCAAATTCTCCCTTCTTCTGCCTTTTTGTTCTATTCAAGACCTCACCTGATTGGATATGTCCACTAACTTTGGGGAGGACAGTTTGCATTCTCAGTCCACCAATCAAGTGCTAAACTCTTCTGGAAACGCAGAGACACACCCAGAAATAATGTTTAACCAAATATCTGGGCATGCCTTGATTCTGTGAAGATGACACATAAAAGTAACCTTCCCGTATAACTTGTTGCACTTTTTCTTGTTACCTAGAGCATTAATGCTGGAAGAGACTTCAATTCATGTTCTCATTTAAAGATGGAGAAGCTGAGGTCCCTAGAAAGGTTAAGAGATTTGACTCGGAAACTCAGAGACAGTGATAATACAGCTGGGAATCAAGCCCAGATGGACAATGCCATTTTCTTTCTTATCAACCACTGGATAATAATTGTTCTTATTATCCAAATAGTTCATCACTCACTTCTGGTTAATAATTGGTTAAAATTAGAAAGAGCCCCACATTCAGAGGATAAATTTTATTTTTTTTTTCTCCTCTTATTCTTCTCATAACTATGTCCCCCATCATTCTTTCACTCAGAAACACTGTGGTCAGCTCATCAGCCATCTTGATAAAAGTCCTGTTGCTCCTGCTGAGGAATCAGCAGTGCACTTCTTAAGACACAGATGTGCTATAAGATCAGTGCTGAGTCCGTTTCTACTGAACAGACAGATTTTTTTGGCAGGATCTTATAACCAGGTTCCTACTCCTCTTAGAAGTTGAAAGCATGGGTTGAAGCATCTGACATTCAGGGCTTCTTCCAGGCTTTTCCCCCTTCAGAGAAGAAGTCTTTGCGAGACAACACCCGTCAGGTGCTTTTGATGAACCTTAATGGCTTTCCCCAGCAGCAAAATGTTTAAGGCCCATCAGTGCATAAAATGCCCAAACCAGTTTCTGAAAGAATCTGCCCAATGACAGCAAAGTTGGTCTGGGGTTACAGCAAGGGAAATGTGAGGCTACAAAGATAGTTTGGAATCACTCCACCTTAAAAGGTATCAGTTCTTCCCATGGCTGGTGAAATCCAGTCTCTGATACCATCCTGAGGACTTTCCATATTCTACCTCAGTCCTTTGACCTAAAGGTCTTATCTCCTTGTCTTGTCTTCCTACAACTTCACAATGACTGCCTCAGTTTGCCTAGAAAGGCCTCTATCTTTCCTTAGTACCGCTTGCCACTGGGCTAGATGTAAGTGACCAGCCATGTCACCACTTTTAATTCCCTTTTTTAAAATGCCATTTGAATTATGAAACAGGGCAACCAAAGGGAATTAGGGTGTGTTTGGTCACAGGATCTGGTTTAGTAACACTTTCTGATGAGTGAAGATACGAAGAAAATTGCCAGGTTTAGGTGTGAATCTACTGGGCATCAATTGCTCATCTTGTTTCAAGTTCCAGGATTTTTCTCAAAATGTATTTGAATTTTGTATATACTATTTTAAATTACATGTGCCAGACATATTGCCAGGAAATGGGAAACCCAGTCTACCGTGTCTAGGTTTTGCTGAAATGCATTTGAAAAGTGTTTGTGATAAGATGTCTTACAAAAAAAAAAAAAA
>NW_005366679.1:3042693-3046544 GCF_000412655.1 Myotis brandtii | reverse complement strand
AGAGCCCTTGAAATAAACAGAGCAGTACAGTGCATCCACATTGGACTCTCCCTTGTGACTGGATTATTCAGAGGAAAATGTTATGAAAAACTGCCTTCAGGGAGGACATATTTAATATTCTTGTCCTCTAATGATTCTAATGATATAAAATTGCATACAATAAGTATTACCACTAAATGAAAGGTATAAATCTCCCTCTTGCTCTCCCATTTCCCTCAAGGAGAGTCCTCCAAGCACTCTGCTTTACAGTCTGTGCTAATTTCTCCATAGCCAAAGGACCACTGGGGAGACATTTATATTTAAAACGTACTCATAAGGATTAGGATTCTTCAGGAAAGCTACTCTTCAATGACATTTATAAGGGAGAGAAACCAAGATGAACCATTCTTACTCTTACAATAATGCTCCTGGAAGGGGTATCATAGGTCAAAATGATGTAAGTGGAAACTGATTTAAGTGTCTGTGTGTGTGCATATTAAGTTTCTGACTATGATCTGATGCCCCAAGTTGATAGAAATGGCCCTAAGCAACATATTTAAGCAGCTATAAATTTTTTCCTAATGTAGATTACGCAACGGCAAAGAAAACATAATTAGGTAGCATCGAAACTCATGCAGATAACCTGCCATAAACCTTTGAACCGTGATTCAAAGTGTCCTGGTCGACACGTTTTGCCCAGTTCAACCCCAGAGAGCAGAGTGTGGAATTCCTCTCTTCACCCCAATTTGGAGAAGAGATTTAGCGGATCAGAAATCCCAGTGTGCTCAGATCCCAGAGGAACAGGATGCTGGGACCCTGGAGACCCAGAAGGAAGCCGCTCTCAGGATGAGCAGCCTTCAGTAGCAGAGGGAAATGTGACTGATCAGGACCCTGTGCCTAACAAACTTTGAAAAGAGGACAGAAAAGGCCAATTAGAAATATTCAAATATTCCATGTGGCCCAAAGTGTCAAGAAGGAAAATCCAAGCCGAACAAGAACATAAACAGTTCTCTTAGTCATCCTTGACTTAGGGGTTTTGCCAGTTCCTTCTTGAAGAGGGACAGATCATTGTTTGTTGTGTAGAATTAGGCTTAAACACCACTGCACATGGTTTCCATTATAGAGAGTGGGTTCGAGCATTTTTAGAAAATTCTTTTGCCATCTTCCTAAGGTCCCAGCACAACCCCCATAGATGAAGATACTGGGGCTGAATGAACTTTGTTACTTGCCTGATGCACTCAAAACTCTGACTCTGAGAATGAGCTCACTAGGGAAGTCTCATTCCCTACAGAGTGTTGCTGTAAGGACTTACTTAGTCTTGGGGTACTATGTGACACAAATGGATAATATGAAGATTTATGTGTATATGAATAAGTTTAATAATGTAGAATATTAATACATCATGTAAAATTGCTTCATGTGGTACAGTATAAAAGTATTTCCTAGAACACTCACTTCTTGCCTTATTTCTACTGGAAAAGAAATGACAGATAAAGGAGCACCTACATCGGAGTCATGGAATTAGGTGGTGCTTGTTTCAACAAGATTTTCATAGAAATGTGGAAAAGCAACCAGGCTCCCTTGATTACTCAGAAACGGGTCTGGGGATTCTTGTTTACCTGCCTTCCATTTCTCAGCACAAATTTCTATGGAGCAATGTCCACAGTAGAGGTCAAGTTCCTGGTGATTCTGCTGTCCTCAAAAGAGAAGATCTTGCTGTCTTCTTGAACTGAATTCTCATCTGCATCACTAGCTTGGTGTACATGTCGATGCTATGGAAGGCAGGCATACTTCTAAAGTTCCATTATTCAATATGTTTTGATATATGCATGTTGTATTGCCTGAAATACAGTAGGCATTAAGTTTATATTTATTTATTAAATAATATAGTAGGTACTTTGCAAGACTCTTTGAAGGATGTTAGGATGAATAAGATAACAATCGCCATTTATTAGAGACTCTAAGATACACTTTTTAAAATATTTTTCACATTTCAAAACTGGAATGCTTCTTAGAATCAATAGTCTTAAAATTACGAAAGGCAGTGTGTCTCGTTCTTAACAGTACACAAACTAATGGTGTATCTTACAACTGATGGTATCTTCGACTTGATGAATATCTTATGTCACATATCTAACCAAAACTCTTGGACTTTCAAATATAGAAGAAACCTTAGAGGGCATCTTGTCTATTCTCCCTCATTTAATAGATATCAAATCTGAGATCCTAAGAGGTCAAGGCCCAAATAATTCAGCTGTTCCACAGAAATGCTAGAACTAGAGTGCCATTTTCCTGACTCTTGGCTGAATATTTCACACATCATGTTATACCATAAAAATTCTATGAATAACACCAATAGGCACTGACATTTTTTCTTTTGGTTAAAAAGCTATTTGGTTTCAATTTGACTGTTGTTTTTACCGCACATACCAGATCTGTGTAGAAAATTCAATGAATTTTCTTCAAAGTAAGCACCTTTGAAAATTATGCACTTTTTTTTCCAGTGGTGCTGTCATAGCACAGAACATCTCTCAGGTTTGTTTGATGTCATCCTCAGAGAAAGTTTATCTGTTAGAAAATAAAATCAGCCAGCCTTCTTGCTTAGAACAGTAGCACTATTACTTTTTAGCGAGCATTTCAGAAATTCTCAGAAATGATTTGATTTTAAAGATGATTATGTTGCCACTGCCATTTAATGGGCATGGGTCAGAGACAAGCTCAGGCCTAATCTTTGTGGATGAAAGCCTCCTTCTTTTCCATCTTGTCTTCCTCCTTTGGTCTCTGCAAAGAGCCTCATATGCCACCCCCAGAGAACAGCCCAGCCTAGGCAGACATCTCAGCCCACACATCCACACCCTCCAGGGAGGAGACCCATAGAAGAGGCTGTGCAGGCCCTCTAGTAGGGAATCCTGGAACTCAGGATATGCAGGAAGGATGGGCCAGACAGAGCAAACAGCTGGATGGGCACATTCCTTGGGTCAAAGGACTCTGCCCTGCTGGGGTCAGTGTAGGGTCCTGAACTGCCTGGGGCAATGCTAGTCATGGTGTCCTGCTGGGACAATCCAAGGAAACCAAGAAGTGCCCATTTCCTGAATGACTCCCAAACGTTCTGCCAAACTACTGCAAATAAAATAAAATAGCACTGCAAATATAAACTGGTTCATAAAAATCCTAAAAATTCCTTATAAAGGGTGTCCCAAAATTCACACAAGAAGTAATTTTGATAGAAAACACAGGTTTATAATTAAAAATTGTAAATTTTTTATTTGTTGTTCCATAATCCATTCAACGAACTCTACTCGCTGTGCGTGGTCAGTAGGCTTCAGTTCTTGAGTCAATTGAACTTTGTAAGCATGAAGATGCAAATCTTTTATGAGAATATGCTGTAGAGAGCTTCTCGAAATGTCCAATTCTTGACCACAGTGCCGAATTGATGTCCCTGGACTCTCAGCAACACTCTCATGAACTGCTTCGATGTTTTGTGTTCAACGACTTGTTGAAGGACGGCCAGAGTGTTTAAGATCACTAACTGATACAGTCTCCCTAAATTTTTTAATTAATCTCTTCACAGCTGATGAAGTTAAATCACTATTCTGACCATATTTTGCATGAAAATTGCGAACTGTAGCTGCCAAACCTTCATTATTTTTAAAATATTGCTCAACAATGAAAACACGTTGTTCTTTTGTATAGCACTCCATTTTTAATAACCCTGAACTGTCAGCTGTCACGCTATCTTTTTTTTTCATTGGCAACACTTTACAGCACAAATGGCGTAAAATTCAAATCTTGCGTGAATTTTGGGACACCCTTACAAAGTTACACAAAAAGCCCAACCTTCTTGAAGAAGTTTATTAGGAAGATAGATGGAA
>NW_005366679.1:3032885-3042242 GCF_000412655.1 Myotis brandtii | reverse complement strand
CAGTCAGAGAAAGATAAATATCACATGATCTCACTCATTTGTGGAATATAATGAACAACATAAACTGATGAACAAAAACAGATCCAGAGACAGAGAAACATTGATCAGACTGTCAAATCTCAGAGGGAAGGCAGGGGAGGGTGGGAGTAAGGGGGAAAGATCAACCATGGGACTTGTATGCATGCATATAAGCATAACCAATGGATACAGATACCAGGGGGGTGAGGGCATGAGAAGAGGAGGGATAGCAGGGGGGGGAATAAGGACATATATGTAATACCTTAATCAATAAATAAAATAAAAAAGATAGATGCTTAATTGGAACAAAGATCTTGTCATAAAATTATTGACCAATTTATTCACTCCACATATTCTCTCTACTCATTTCAACTGTACATTTAGTTGAAAGGGGTGCCTGTGCAATAGTGCAGTTACCACAGAAGCAAAGAAACTATTGGCAAAGAACTAAAAGATATTTGATAGCTCTTTAACAGGTTTAAAACCACATAAGAAATAGAGGGATCTCACTGATTTTCATTAATTAGGGTTACTTTTAAATATACCGTATACCATATTCTAGTACAATGATAAAAATAAGATATTGGTTTGGGATTGCCTGTTACTTTTCAATCTTACTCTGTTATTATCTGTGTGGTACTACCACACAATTTATTTACAGGTTCTTCCATTACTCTTTATTTTCAAATGCATCCTCTGCTGCCCCTGGCCCATCAAAGGCTAAAACCCCAGGGCCTTTGTATGTACTGCAAACTGAGTGTGGACCTCCCAGGTCATGGGACCTCAAGGAAGGGAATATGTGCCACTTCAACTCTACTTTGTACCATGGCATAACACTGAGAACTTTGTTGGCACTACACTTAAAGTAAAGCTCAGCATATTATTTGCAGTGTTACACTTTCTTGTTACTTCTGCAACTTTATCTTGGCATATTACCTCTACATCAAGTAAGGCCATTTCCCTCTCTCTCTTGTAATATATGCATAGTCACTGAACATCTGCATGTGGGAAGAAATGAGGGAGATGAACTCCAACCCAAAGCTGGGTGATTCCCATAACACCTCAGTCCCTAACATCACTACCGGCTTTCCTTTGCATGTGAACACAACCTTAGAATCCCTCATATACCTTCAAGGAACCACTCTGTGACCCAGAGGGGAGGGAGGCTTTCTGAAAACACAGTAAACAAGTTCCCAATTCATCAAGATTCACAATGGTACAGTAGTCCCTACTTATTCATGGGGATACGTTCTAAGACCCTCAGTGGATACCTGAAACCTTGAATATGCTGAACCCATATATACTATATTTTATCCTATAGGTACCTATCTATAATAAAGTTTAATTTATAAATTAGGTACAGTAAGAGACTACCAATATTAAAATAGAAAGCTAAAACAATATACTGTAATAAAAGTTATATAAATGTGGTCTTTCTCTCTCAAAATATCTTATTGCATTGTATGTACAGGCTGGACAAAGGGATGATTCATGTCCAAAACAGGACAGAGTGTAATGGAATGAGATTTTTATCACACTACTCAGAATGATGTGCAATTTAAAACTTATAAATTATTTATTTCTGGAATTTTCCATTCAATATTTTCAGACCACGATTGACCACCAGTAACTGAAGCCATGCAAAGATAAGAAGGGAACTACTATAGTCAAAGGTAAGGACCAATCATTTACGTTTGAAAACTAAAACAGGGAGAGATCATAGATATAAAAAGTAGTGCTAAAGACGAGTATAAGTAAAAGTATTCAATATAACAAAACATTTGCTCAGAAGAGAAAAGGCAAATGCAACATAAAAGATCAGTAAAGGAGTTACGATGTTTGTTGATAGAGTAAACCTCGTGCTCGGTTTTGTTAGTTAGGAGAGTTCATTCATGTGAAACACGGAGTCCTCTGATTGTGGAGATTGCTACCTCTTCAATTTTCTCTTATTCTGCTCATCTGAACTCTGTCTCTCCTCTTGAATCTCCAGCCTAAGCACAGAACTAGACTTTTGGAGCAGGCCTACGACCTGCACACACCACTGACCACTCACAGTATCACGTGCCCGTGTTCACCCGTGACCAGCAAATCCATTCCTCTGCCTGTGTTTCGAGCCCAGGCTACAACAGAACACTGTAGTCACATGTTTGCTTTCATTGAGATCTCCTTTCACATCAAAGAGGTTTTAGACTTCATATCCAGGAACAAAAGTATAAACAGCAGCGCAGCTTTTCAGTTCTTCCTACTTAAGCATTTGTAATCTCTTTCTACTCAAAATTCCGGTAAAATTCATGTTCCCTTTTGCTGAACTAGCTACAAAGAGAAATAGAATGTCTTAAAATATTCAGTGGTATGAAAAGAATAGAATGTTTTAGTGGGAAATGTATTGTGAAAGGAGACCCAAGTCTTAGATCTAACTCCAACACTGGGGACTGTGTGACCCAGATCATGCTAAACGTCATCTTCCTGAATTTCAGTAGAGCAAACAAAACCCAGTATAATGTTTTCCTCCCTTAAAAAAAAAAATCCTACCTCCTTTACAGATCTTTTGTGTTACATTCACCCTTCTTTTTCTGAGCAGATAAACAACTTATATATGAGGCATCATGCTAGATGCCATGAAAACGAGATAAATGAGAACATGGTTGTCCCATCCCTGCCTTCAAGTCCAGTGAAAGAGGTGGCCAGGCATACAAATAATTACAACAGAGGCATATTCAAGGGAACAGAACCAATGGGACACAGGTGGGGACGTGATCAATTCTTCTCCAGAGAGCTGCCTCATTTGTGGCACCTAAACCTTCCCTGCTTGGGTACAGAATGATGTGAGGATCAAATGGGGTATTCTATGGCAAAGCACTTTGGAAAGCACACAGCTCTCTTCTCTTCTGGGGCACTCATCTCCTGTCTTCCTTATCTGGTCACATCTAAACTGTAATGTTCAGCAAACTGTCAACAGCCAAGCAGAGGTAGGGTAAGCCATGCTTTATATTTCACCACTTTCCCAGATTAATTCACTGTATTTAGGTCATTGCTTCTGAAAGGCAACCCTTCCTGCAGCCAATGGGTTAAGAAACAGATCTGAGAAGGATCAACACCCAGCACTGACTTTGCACATTAGTATGCATCAGCATCCAACTCCTCCGTCAGAAGACAGGATAATAAGTGATGAATCACCTTGTAGATCATAAGGTTGTATGCACACTAAATGAATCTTTGTACTATGGCATCCAGGCAACATTTGGCCTTGATTTATAATTCTGTACAAAGTTTGCCATTATTGCAAAAGGGTAATGAAATAACAAGATAAAGTTTAATTTATAAGTGCTTTTTCATCTAAATGTCTACACCCATCAAAAGTTATGGATGGATATGAACCAACATGAATAAAGACAAAATTCATATTTCTCTTTCCCGAATCACAGGGTTCAGCTGGTGCCAGGAATCTGTTCATTGTGGTAATTTCATCACTGAGACCAAATAATGGTTCTCATTGACTTAAAAAATAACTGGGCATGCAGAATAGCATACATCAAAATGCTCTTCGGTGAGGTTCATTTTGACACCTTCTCCATAACAGAGTTTTATTTACAAGTTACTAAATCAACCCCACTGGCAGGTAGTAATTTGATGCTTAACGATTATTATTCCTACACTTTCACCACCAGGACAGCATGGTGGGTGGCCAGACCTTCCCACTATTTGACTTGTCTCAAGATAGGGGGACTATGTAGAAATTTTTAAGTGCCATAATCCACTTGAAAACCTGGAAAAAATACATGAAAGCAAAGACAATCCTATGGCTGCTGAGTCTGAGATTCTTTCCTTGAGCTGATATTTTAATACAGGACTACTCCATTGATTATGAAGATGTTCTATAGCTTCACTATCTAACACAGTAGCCACCAACCTCATGTGGATATTGAGTGCTTGCAATGTCAATGCTACTGAGGATCTAAATTTTATTTTAATTTAACGTTAATTAACTTTCTCTTAACCACATATTACTAGTGGCTACCCTAGAAGATAGCACAGTATGCGTCCTGTTTTCAAATACAGCTAGATTTCAGTATTAAAACAGTTTTATAAACTATCTAAGTATCATTCTTCTACAATTTGTTGCTAACTTCAGAGCACCCAAATTTTGTGAATTCCATAACTGACTTTATAGAATGTTTTTCCTTGTTTTGTTGATCTTGTTGTCGTCTTGAACAGGTGTCAGTGGGGACTTTAGCTTCTTTTGGCTTAAGCTTGAAGCAGCCAATCACAAGAAGGAGATGAGGAGTTGTTTTTATTCATTTGGAGCCACAGAATGGGCAGACTCCCAGGCTGATCCAAGGTCAAGCTGTTATGTGAGTTTTTTGTTTTGTTTTGTTTTGTTTTGTTTTTTAACACAGGGGTAATAGTTACTGAAGATGTCAAAATGATGGCTGGCAAATGGCCTCACTTCAGAGTCCCAGCAGGAATGATCTGAAAGAATTTCAGACACCACACATCAATGAGAGATGGTAGTGGCCACCTATTCAAGTGAGAGACTCCACGTCTTAACATCTGTGGTCCTCTCCAACCTGACTGAACTGCTGAAAGCAGATGAATGTCCAGTGAAAACAAGACAACCATCCTCTCCAGACAGTCAGGAGGGAGGAGATTAAAGGCAGCTGCCAGGATGTTTTGGTTTGAGAGTCGTTAGAGCCTTATTAGTGTCCAGCATAATGTGTTGCATGTAGCAGGTGGTCAAAATTATTAGTTGATTGGTTGCATAATTGATAGACCTAAAATTGGGATAAATAGCAAATGTACCTAAAGCAAAAAGTAAATGGGCATAGTACTATTGCTACTATTTGTTCCGTCTTTCTTGCTTAACAATATCCAGTATAAATACATGCTAAATATGCGATCTATTCATTTGGCTTCAAGCAATGTTTAGAAAACCACTTTATGATTTCAAGTAATGAAAGCACTTCAGATGTGAGTTTTTCAAAGGCTTCTTTTATGTGCCCATCCCTGAAAGTCAGGTTAGCCCAAACACAGTGTTCTAAATGTGCGTCCTGGGCTTTTGTGAATTCTTAGAATGATTTCAATATCTAAATTATGTAAGATCTAAGAAAATTGTGTGAGTAGTTCTTTTTTTAAATAGGCAGTCATGGTTACTTTTACAGATAAATGTAGAAATATCTTGCCAATAATTTTGTACTTATTTTCATCTGGGCTCTCACATACAGATCCTTTGTAGATAATGAAGTCAAAGACCAATCATTTTATGAACAGTGTGGAGCTATGATGCTTTTGTATGTGAACCAGCTTTCATAGATTGCACAGAAACCCCTAAGTAGGTAGAATTAAAGCATTGTCAAAGTGTATAGATGGCTATTTATATTCAAAACGAAAATATGAACAAATACCAAAATGCTGGTTAGAGCTAAAATAGGCATGAAATGGAAAAATTCTCTCTCTGACTGGATCCTAGCACACCCATGTTAGGAGGTTGGAAGTCAGATATTCTTTTTTTTATATATCAGTCCTCTGGGAGATCAGGGGGAAGTTGTTGTTGTTGGTGGTGGTGGTCGTGGTGGTGGTGGTGGTGGGTGTGTGTGTGTGTGTGTGTGTGTACAAATTATGTTACCTTTCCGTTTTGCCATCAGTAAAAGGTCTGTTAAGACTAATTTGAAAGAAAAAAATTATGTTACCTTTCCGTTTTGCCATCAGTAAAAGGCTGTTAAGACTAATTTGAAAGAAAAAGAGAGAGGTAGTAAAGGTTGCATGGCTTTTAAAGGAAAGGAGAAGGTAAGTGATGGGGGTGATAGAGATTATGGAGTCAACCCAAGGGATTTGGGGAGCACTCCCTGGGGAGCCAACCCTATGCCCAACTGGGCCATTCAAGGTCTGTTAAAGAGGAGACACGGGCAGCCTCAGAGAAAAGTCTTGAGCTGCTTAAAAGTGATGTATTTGAGGTTACTCGGAGTTAACAAATTATAGTGAAGAGATCATTGCCTCAGGAATGTAGCATTTAGGAGTTGCTTTAAAGTCAGATAAGGGAGAAAAGATTTGACTGTGCAGTGGCTCTCTCTGAGGTTTCTTTTCATGTGAATGGAAATGTGGACAATTTAAGTGATTCTGTGCAAGCACTTTAGGGACACAAGAGCCTAAAGCAACAGCAGCTGCTGCAGAGTTCTGCCCCTCTGCCTCCTTCCTGATGCCAGAGTGCCATACCTTAGGGCCCAGTTAAACCAGTGAGCATTTTCCCTTCTACACAATCTCTAAAGTACATGTGGAAATGAAAACCAAAATTCGGTGAACAAAGCTGCACCAGAATACATCCTGCTCCTTGTACCTCCCCAAATCATCAGTCTGTGCTCTCTTCTCCCTTCCATTCCACTGCCCTTACTCGTGTCTTCAAGCCCTCTCACCTAGATCATGAAAATGGCCTTCTATCTGTTTCTATGCACAACTCTTCCAAAAATACCTTTTGGATGCAAATTTGATCTTGTCCTTTCTTACCTAAGTATCCAGCAACAGTTTTTCATTGCAAGCTTTTCCAATGATCAACATATTTCTTTCCTGCCTCTTAATCTCTTCTTCCAGCACTATCCTCATCAAGAAGGTCTGCAGGCAAGTAAGAAGGAAGAAAAGAAGAGTAGCTACCTGCTCCTGAGTTCCTACCATATATGTGCTTTATAGTTGAAATATTATTTAATCTTTTCCATTATCCTATGGAATAGGTATTACTTCCATTTTACTGATGAACAAAAGTGAATTTGCAGAAGGGATAAACAAATTGTGAAAGTCACTCACTTAGTGAGCCTTAGAAACAGCATTCAATCCAGATCTGTCTGTCTCCAAAACTTGTTTATATAATAATCACCTCTGGGCCTTCAAACATACTATTGTCTCTACACCAAATGCTCTCCCAGTTTTGGACCAATTATATTCATCCTTCAAAACCCTATGTATGAAATTGACAATTCTTCAAAGTCATCTCTGACTCTCAAGCAAGCATTCATCACTTGCTCTGCTGTTATGACTGTGTTTAGAACAGCAATATTGCATGTATCTAACTAGACTCTAATTATCTGGTTGACATGGTTCTCTCACCAATTGGACTGCTCTTAAAGTTGCTTAAATCCAGGAACCATGTACTCCCTTGTTATATGTCAGTGATTGGCATAATGCCCAGGAACAACTGTCAATCTTCTTTGATTTGAACAATTCTGTTGTGCAACGAGTGAAATAGTAGATCAAAAGTCTTTGGTTAAGATCTTAACTAGAACTTAGCAAACCATCTATGTGACTGTTAGGGGATTGCTTAAACTCTTCAAGCCTCAGAAAATGTTATTTGTAACATTATTGGGAGGTGGGGAAGAGATTCTTGATTATCCACAGGATTGCTTAAACTCTTCAAGCCTCAGAAAATGTTATTATCCACGTGTCCTCACAGAGTCTAAAATTTTATGCATTTACTCTTCACACGCAGTCTGTATGCAGAGGGAGAACTACTATAATCAGATGCAAAATGAAACATGGCATTTGTGTAATTGCACTTCCTGAATAGCTGATGGAACCTAACTGTAGTTATTGGGGTAATGGTGGGGGGGAATAACCACCTTATAAATAAACCACTTTATGAGTTTTTAATGTGTTTCTTATTAAAAATGCATTACTTTCCATGCTAAATTAAATATCATTTAAAGCCAGTGTTTTCCTTCTTACCTTTAGTTAAATGAGATTTATGCTTATTTTAGTCATGTGATTAAGTAGCATAAGCTGTTGGGGATGTAGATAAATAGAGGAAAATATCCCTCTACATATAAAAAGTCAGAGGATTTTAGAGCAATAGGAGAACTAAGAACCAGATCCAAAGCTCCAGGAATGGAGATAGCACACTGCAATGGCAGGGTAGCCTCATTCCCAATTTCCGGATGACTGACCAACTGGAATCTTATTTCCGTGAGTTTACTGTCACACCAGTATGATACATCTGTCTCCTCCAGATGTGATCATTAGAGAATGTGGTTGACATATGTAGGTTGCCTCGCCATAATCTACTCGCCTCTTCTCATACCAACAATATTCTGCCTCTCCATTCTCAGCCAAGTAGCTGGGGAGGGGTTGACCAAAGAAAGGTTTGGCCCTTTGCCCCAGCTCATGGGAGGTAAACTCTAAGCCCTTGGAATTATTCTACCCAACAGGAGTGTCTATGTTTACCTGGAGGCCTTGGGCTACACAGAATCAGTTCAACTTCCACACAGGCTGGAGACCAAGGTCAACCATACAGGTGGTTCATGTGTCTATGTAGCCAATCTCCAATGAAAGCTATGAATACCAAATCTCTGATAAGCCTCTCTGGTTGGCAACATTCCATGCACATTGTCCCACATTATTGCTGAGCTAAAAGTGCTTTCCACATGACTCCATTGGAGAGGACAACCAGAAGTTCTGTGCCTGGTTCTCCTGGACCCTACCCCTAGGCACCTCTTCCTGATGCTGATTCTAATCTGTATTTTTATTTTTATTTTTGTAATAAACCTTAACTGTGAGTATAATGGCTTTGCTGAGTTCTGTGAGTCCTTCTAGTGCAGCGTTTCTCAACCTGTGGGTCGCGACCCCTTTGGGGGTTGAACGACCCTTTCACAGGGGTCGCCTAAGACCATCAGAAAACACATATATAATTACATATTGTTTTTGTGATTAATCACTATGCTTTAATTATGTTCAATTTGTAACAATGAAATTGGGGGTCACCACAACATGAGGAACTGTATTAAAGAGTCGTGGCATTAGGAAGGTTGAGAACCACTGTTCTAGTGAATCACTGAACCTGAGGGAGGTCTTGGGAAACATGTGAACTTGCAGTATTCTCTTTTACCTTCATGACATTATTTCTTGCTACTCTTCCACTCATCACTTCCTCTTGGCTTCTGTGATGTTTCTCCTTTATTTACTCTCACTCTAAGCCTTGACACATGCTGTATCCTCTGTCTGCAGTACTCTCCTCCCATCCCAGGAAAACTTATTGTCCTTTTCATTTCCTTCAGATATTTATTCAAATGCCATCTTCTCAGTGAGAAGTATTACAGCCATATTCTCTGACTACAATACTTAAAATGCAACTGTCCCCTGACACGTATCCTCATCCTCCTTTCTCAGTGAGAAGTATTACAGCCATATTCTCTGACTATAATACTTAAAATTGCAACTGTCCCCTGACATGTATCCTCATCCTCCTTCCATACTTTTTTTTAATTTTAATTTTAATTAAATCTTTATTGTTCAGATTATTACATTAGTTACTCTTTTTTCCCACCATAACTCCCCTCCACCCAGTTCCCACCCCACCCTCCG
>NW_005366679.1:3006559-3031597 GCF_000412655.1 Myotis brandtii | reverse complement strand
TTTGTGTCCTGTTTCTTTGTCTTGGCATTTTTTTATGCTTCGCTGTGTCGATAGAGTGCCTTTCTGTGCTAAGTGTCCCAATTACCTGAGGTAGACACTCTTGGTGCACCCCCTTGTGGGCTTTGTGCACAGTCTTGTTGTGGTTAAGCCTTGATTGTTGTAGTTATCACTGTGAGGAATTGACCTCCAGGCCAATTGGCTGTGAGAATCAGCTGTGTCTGCAGTGGGAGAACTTCTGTGCTGGAGACACCCCTCTGGGGCTAGACTTGCTTCGATGGGGCTTTGGTGCTCACTGAGTCTGCCCCCTGAGTGTGTCTTTTATCCATACTTTTTGTTTCTATAAAGAACTTACCTGTTCTGAGATGCTACACACTTTATTTAATTAGTGAATTTATTGTCTACCTTACCCCAACTAGAATGAAATCTTCAACAAAACAGGGAATTTAGTCTGTTCTGTTCACTACTGTGTCCCTTCTTAGACTATCCATACTTTTTGTTTCTATAAAGAACTTACCTGTTCTGAGATGCTACACACTTTATTTAATTAGTGAATTTATTGTCTACCTTACCCAAACTAGAATGAAATCTTCAACAAAACAAGGAATTTAGTCTGTTCTGTTCACTACTGTGTCCCAAATTCTTAGACTAGTGTATAACACAGGTTAACACCCAGTAATAGCTCTTGAATGAAAGATAAAATCTGTGTATGTCAGGGAAGAAATAAGCTAAGTAGTTCAAGAACAACAATAAAAATAGATACTTTACCCAAACAACAAAGACTTATTAGTGGTCATACAAAATAACTTCATAAAAAGAGTTCCATTAATAAATTATAAAATATGGGTTAGTAGATTTGGTCACATGGACCTGATTTTCCATCTTCTAAGAGAATGTGTTTTGGATCACCCAAAAGTTTAAAGGGGGCATGAGACTAATTATGGAAAATATTTAACCCATATAGGACATCCAGAAACCAAGAATTGGTGAACATCGAGTCAGAAATGGAAGGTCTTTGGAGAGGAAATAGTTGTGAGGAAGGAGCATAAAGCAGATAGTTGGACTCTGTCCACTGTCATTGAGTCTCATCACTCAGGTTCCTTCAGGCAATTAAACCCATTGAGTAGGAAAACCTACTATCGCCATTGCCCAGTTCCACTAACACTGAGTTGAACAAGTCAGCATCTTTCCCAGGAAGTAGAGTGGAGCCAGATTCAAGTAAGAAGTGCCACAATGACCTAATGATACCACCAAGGTACCATCCTGCAACTGCTCATCACCAGCTAGAGTTCCTTTGTTGTCGGCCCGATTGTTCCTGGAACAGTCTGATCACACGGAGAACAAGAAGGCCCAATCAGAACTTATAACCATTCATAATTACTGAGTAAACAGAAAATCTTCTAGTGTATTTAGGATGATGGGTCATCCAGGAATCCCAACAGGAGGGCTGACCCTCCAGACTTGTCCCTGAATGACACCTAGGTGATATAATGAGATGGTGCCCCTCCTGTAATGAAATGGAAATAGAAGATGATCAGGAAAAGAGTAAACTAAAGAGAGCTAGCCAATGGAATTGAAGCACAAAGGGTAGGAGGGGAAGAGCTTGTGGTGGGAAGGGGTGGAGAAGGAGAGGCCCATGGCTCCGTATGTGGTGGGTATATAAGCACCATCTCCAAGGAGAAGTGAGAATATGAGTGAAAGCCCCGAGTGTCTCGTACTGGTCATTGTAACTCAGGACCCCACTATGGAGGAAAGTCCAGTGAAGACTCTGGGATTTGAGTGAAGCAAATGAATGAACGAGAAGTGAACAAGATGAATGTCTGCAGAGAAACAAAAATAAACTGAGCACATGACAATATGATAAGTATGGTGGCACTTACAAAGGATCTTAAAATCCAAGATTTAAAGACCTATGTCCTGTGGGAACAATGCTGTCTCTAAGCATCACTGTCACAAATAAGAACACTTTGGATGCTTTTAGTAAACAGAGAAAATTAGAAAGTACATGGCAGAGAAACTCTGAATGGAGCCTGGTGGAACACTCCCTGTGTCTGATAACCCAGCAGGTTGTCAGCCAGGGAACAGTGAAGGCTTACTTGTCCTACCCCTGCTCAATAATTCACTTATTCAGCAATTGTTTGTTGAGTTCTGCACTAGACACCAGGTTCTGGGAATTCAGCAATTAACCCTACAGATAAAATCATTGCCCTCCTGGTGTTCACTCCAGGGGGAAGGACAGATAATACAGGAATAAACAAGAGTGCTAAGAGGAAAAACAGGAGTAAAGGATAGAGGGGCTAGTTTGCTGAACCTTACAAAGAAGTTCCAATGAGTATTAACCTTTTCAGAAATCATTCATAGAGGTGCCATCTTACACAATGACCCTCTTAGGAAGCAATCATAGCTCCTTTATAAGCCATAACAGGCTTCTGAACGTATGTATTATCACCATGTGCTGAGTTAAAGAGTGCTGTAAAATTTCAAAAGGAGGGTGAATCAGTGACCTGTTACAGACCCTTCCGATGCTAAAGCAAGAGCTCAGACACTTAATGAGCTGCACATTCTACACCCACACTCCACAGCTGTCAGAGCTTCTATCTCATCCTGCCTTAACAAATGAAAAGGAATATCATGAAAGGAAAAATAGATTAGAGGCAGTTGGGTCTAAAAATATTACATCTAACCCACTCAGAACCTGTGTTTTCCTGACTCCTGGGGCAGCTCAGCTACTCCCACCGCTCTCACCATGGGCTCACCAGAACCTACTGCTGGAATCCACCCTCTTCTGTGCTGGAGCCCTTCTGTAATAGGCCTCTTCCTTTGGCTGCTGCTCCAGCCTCTTGGGGTGGTTCCCCGGCCCAGCTCCAAGGGTACCTCACTTTGGGGCTGGCTAGTCTGAGGCAACTGCGTGCTTGGCCCTGCCTGTCAGTGCCTTACTCCAGTTCCTGGTGACTCTCAACAGCCCACAGATGAATGGATTTATGCAGGTCAATTTTCTCAGTAAGTCTTTGAGGTCCACTTCAGCTTTGGACCTAAAGTACAGGATGAAAGCGTGATGGCCCTTGCTGGGTAACGCAGTCTTTGACACAGAATCGGTAACAGGAACCGGGAGACCTCAGGACAAGCATTGCAATTGTGCGGCACTACAGCGCCACCTCCCAGCTCAAAGCCGACATTGCAATTAGTCACAGTCCTCTTTCTCACCGCCCTCCCAGGCTAATATTCTGGCCTGAACTGTTCAAGATTGAAGAAAACTAAAAAGACATGACGACAACAACAACAACAAAATACATGATTCTTAACTGGTTCCAGTATTAGTGGAGTAAAAAAATTTCTATCAAGGGCATTATTGTGTTGGCTGACAAAATTGGAATACAGACCGGTAGATGAGATGAAAGCATATTATGTAAGTTTAACTGAAGTTGGTAATTGTACTGGGAGGCACATAAGTTGTCTAAAAATAGCTCCTCTATAACCTGGACTCCCACCATTAGAGGTTCGTTTCTTTGGATATGACAGAGTTTGAAGATATCCGCAGACCCCAACTTCATTTGGGACAGCTTTGCTTTCATCTGTTTGAAGAAAGAGGTCTTCTGCTTCATAATTGTTTGAAAGAACATATCTTTATCTGAACATTGACACATCACAAGATGTATAATTGATATCTTAGGGAGCATTAGTTGATAACTAGCTAAGGTCTGGTAAAGAAATCGCTGGATGAGAGGCTGAAGTGCTAGGTGTGGAGAGATGTCCCATGAGAAGTGAAAATGAGCCCTGGGTACAGAGGAAGGAAGGCACCGTCAATCGTCCACCTCCTAATTTGGTGCTGAGCCAGACCGGCAAGATCATGGTTCTCAGAACATTCCTGGATTCTGAGTCAGCTTTCTGCAAGGCCATCCTGACAACACACACCTTCCAGACTCACCAAATCTGCTCCATCTTAACTGCAAAGGCATTAACAGACAGTCCCTAAAGGAAGACCAAGTGTGGGACTAATATGCCTTTCCTTTTTCCACCAGCCATCCCCAGAGGTCTGCAGTGTGGTTCAGAATCCTGTGCGCTCAGAAACTCAGGGACATAGAAACTTTTCTCTATCAAATATCTGACTAGATTAGGTTATAATAGCACTAGAGGCCTGGTGCATGGATTTGTGCACCAATGGAGTCCCTTGGCCTGGCCTGTGGGGATTGGGCTGAAACCAGCTCTCTGACATCCCCCAAGGGGTCCTGGATTGCAGGAGGGCAATTCTCGGGTGATGCACCCCAAAATCGGGCTCCCTCCTCTCTGGGTCCAGGGTGCGGGTGAAGCAGATTCAGGGCCGACAGTGCCCCAGCAGCAACCTAACCCATGGCCAATTCCACAAGTAATCAGGCTCCCTCCTCTGCTGGTCAGAGCATCTTCCCCCTGGTGGTCTTTGCGTGTCATAGCTACGAGGCAAACGGTGGAACGGTCAGATGGTCGCTTAGGCTTTTATATAGATGCCTGCTATAGGGCCGGGGCTTCTCAGAATCCTGAGTATGCTGGCCATAGCTTCTTTTTTTTCTCTTAACTATAGAAAATATTCCATGTGGTATCAAGAGAGACACTTCTTAATTTTCACAATCAAGGTAAATATATACACTCAAATTTAAGTTCTGCTCTAGCATTGCCTGGGTAGATTTCTTGGGTTCAGGGTACTGAAGCGTTCCATGTTCTTTATGAAGTAGCGCATTCTAGTGGCACTCACAGGCACTGCAGGGAAATGCAGGAAGAGGTGTGGGGTTTTTTTCTTGAGTAAAGACATATTTGACCTATGCTCCTTAGTCAGAAAAGCACAGGTCTCAAAATGCCTATTTTTTCATATGAAACTGCTATCAACAATTTCTACGTGAGAAAATACAGATTCATTTAATCCAGTGTTGTTTTCGGACCTTGAATTTTCAGTGTTTTTATTATGCCATGTAAACAAAGCAACTTTCCCTCTGGAAAAATCACAAGTGGAAATTTCAAAACTAAACGAAATAATATTTCAAATCCAAGTGGCACTCATCTCTCACTCCCGCTTAGATTTCAGAGCATTTTCTATCTAAATTGACATTTTTTAAATGTACTTACCAGGTATTTTAAAACTTCTGTTCCAGTCAATAGGAAAAAAACATTCTGCCCTGAATGTTTTGTTCTGTTCTGAATGGGCTTCTTTCCATAAGCCTTCTGGGCCCTTCACCCGCAGCTTATTCAGGTTTCAAGTGATCACATGGGTTTTGAGCCTGAACCATCTGGGTGTCACCCATGTTCCCCCAGAAATGTCAATGCCGGGAGAGCCACAGCCAGAGGGCTCAGAGCAAATTAGCACAGGCCCAGCGACTGACCAAAATTAGGCCAGTCTAAAATAAATCATGTAGACTTTTCTCTTTAATGTAGAAAATACAACCCCCTGCACGGGTAGCATTTTGTTCTAGGCTTTGATTTTCACGGTCACGGCCATAGCTACTTTTCAGGCGGGTCTGAGTGCACCAAGTGTTCCATGATAAAAGTAGGTCATGGGAAGGCAGTGAAAAAAGATTTGGGGGGGCGGTGGGGAGAGGTTTTATGGAGGGGGTACTTTGAGGATGAGCGTACATTGAACTTAGGAACAAAAATAAGTTGCAACTTCCACGCTGTAGCACAGGAAGGATGAAAAGCAGAAAGGGCAGGGGAGGGGCGTCTCTCCTGAGTCACTCTAGGGCCCTTGCAGGAACAGTTTCATCCTGGGAGGAAGGGCTCTCTACTTTCATTTTATCGAAAAGGACGTGAGAGACACCCATTGATTGGTTGCCTCCTGCAAGCACCCTACAGAGGCTGGGGAATCTGCAACCAAGGTACGTTTCTGTGACCAGGAATCGAACCTGAGACCCTCTGTCCACAGGCCACTGCTCTAACCACTGAGCAACCGGCCAGAGCTTAGATTCCATTTTAACAGGAGAACTGATGCCTCTAGTCAAAGAAATTCTCGGACACAGTGACCAGCTGATTGGGAGAAGTACCACAGATACAAGTGGGAGTCTTAGCCCTTTCATTTCATTCTGTTTCTGATATTTATGTTCTAGACCAGTGGTTCTCAACCTTGGCTGCACATTAGAATCACCTGGGAATCTTTTTAAAATCCTGATTTCTGGGCCTCATCCTCTGGAAATTCTGTTTCTTTGTTACTAATGTTGTGGCCCCACCCCATAACAAAAAAACAAAGGATCAGAGGAAAAGTGGATCAGAGCAGCATGGTGAATGTGACAGCATCCCCAGGAGGGTGTGTGTGTGTGTGTGTGTGTGTGTGTGTATGTGTGTGTGTGTGGGTGTGTGTGTGTTGGTGTGGGGTGGAGCGATTGGGGGACTGGGAATAAAAATGGAGAGTCTAAGAAAGCATTGAGCTGGGTTCCCTGCTTTGTACCTTCAGGCTAGTCACCCAGCATCTCTGAGCCTCAATTTCCCTCAGATATTAAATCAGAAATTGGAGCAGATTTTCTCTGAGGTCTGTCCCATATAATAATTCTGAGACTTTCCCCGCCTCTACTTTCCTTCTTTTATTATTCCCTCCTCACCTTCAGCTCAAGGCTATAAAAAATTATTTTTGGTTGGCAAATAGCATAATTGGCTATTTTTTTGTTTTATTTTTTGAGAAACGATTGTTTTATTCCATGAACCTGGACAAATCCTGTCACTATAATATATAGCAATATCTGTGTCATCATTACTGGGAAATATTTTAAGCATAAATAATCTCAAACTGATTGATGTGGTTTCTATCAACTAGTATTTCTTCTATCATCCACCCACTTGCTTTTGGTGAATTATTATTTGATGCCCTGCCATTGATTAATATTAGGGGCTCCATAGGAAAGAGCTCTAGGAACCCCACTGCTGTGTTTACTATACGGATATTTTTGAGGATGTTGTTGATTACACCAGGAAGAAGGATCAAGAGAGAAATTTCTCTCTGATGTCCAGATCAGCGCCCAATACTGAGCACACCTGGCTCGCCTCTACCTCAAGAACTCTGTGACTGCTGGAAGGAGCTCCATTTCCCTTTTCTCAGTTTGGTGCTGCTAGAAAGTGCAGAGCCAAATCCAGGCCCGAGTGCATGGCCTGAACCTGGCATGCTCACTCACCTGGGCTGTCTTCCCTTCCTGCTCCTAATCTTTCTTAGTCTCATTTTTTTCCCTCTTCTGTATTTATCTTTTCTGAATTATATGCACTTGGGCCCCTTAAATACCTCTACACACAAGGAGGTGTAAGAAAATAAACAATCAGATAAGGAAATAACCTGTACAACCGAAAGCTTTGTTTTTTATTCCAGGGTGAGCATACTTCAGCCTGCTGGCCAAATCCAGCCTGCCACTTATCTTTGTATGGTGACCAAGATAAGATTGGTTTTTATATTTTGTAATGGTTTGAGAGGGGAAAAAAGGAATATTTTTGATATGAGAAAATTATATACAGTGGGGCCTTGACTTACGAGTGTCCCGACTAACGAGTTTTTCGAGATACGAGCCGTCTCTCCGCCGATTTTTTGCTGAGTTGCGAGCTAAAATTCGGGTTACGAGCCAGCTTCAGATACCCCACCGCTAGTTGGCGCAGCGAACATCACAGTGAACACCACAACATCAGCCCAGCATCACGTGTCTCACTTGTTCACAATTGATTTGACATACGAGTAATTTGATTTAAAAGCTCCGTCATGAAACGAATTAAACTCGTAAGTCAAGGCCCCACTGTAAATCTCAAATTTCCTTATCTGTAAATAAAGTTTATTGGCACACAGCTGTGCCCACTCGTTTACTCATTGTCAATGCTGCTCTCACCCTGCCACAGCAGAGTTCAGTAGTTCTCACAAAGGTGGAGATGGCCCATGAGCCTAAAATATTTACTCTCTGGCCTTATACAAGAAAAGCTTGCTGACTCCTGGATGAGACCTTCATTTTACATATGTTTGAGTTCCTCTTGGCTAATTTAGTCTTATGAAATTGCTTTAAAGCTGGTGTTTGACACATCCTTCCTTACTCAGCCTAGCTATTTTACTTTGTGTGCTATGTCTATAAATTTACTTCTCAGTGCACTTTAACCTTGACCCAAGCTCCCGAGTACTGTCTGGCTCAGAATTCGGTACAATGTAATAAAGACAATTAAGTTTCAGCCACTTAGAAATAACTGAAGGACCCTCTTGAGTGACTATTTTATAGAAACTAATAAAATGAATCCACAAAAACTTATATTTTCGCTGAAAATTCTAAGCCAACAGAAGGATCTACACAGCAACTTGGCACTTTTCACAACACGTTCAAACAATTTCCTCCAGTTTCTTTTCAGTTGATACATGTGTTTGCATATTTACTGATTATGAAATTGCTTTAAAGCTGGTGTTTGACACATCCTTCCTTACTCAGCCTAGCTATTTTACTTTGTGTGCTATGTCTATAAATTTACTTCTCAGTGCACTTTAACCTTGACCCAAGCTCCCGAGTACTGTCTGGCTCAGAATTCGGTACAATGTAATAAAGACAATTAAGTTTCAGCCACTTAGAAATAACTGAAGGACCCTCTTGAGTGACTATTTTATAGAAACTAATAAAATGAATCCATAAAAACTTATATTTTCGCTGAAAATTCTAAGCCAACAGAAGGATCTACACAGCAACTTGGCACTTTTCACAACACGTTCAAACAATTTCCTCCAGTTTCTTTTCAGTTGATACATGTGTTTGCATATTTACTGATTTTTTCCCTCTCCTGGTCACCCTTAGTTAGAAATATAACTATGTCTCCATGGAAACACAGCGTAATGCTCTATCACAGATGATCGAAGGACCTGAGCAGCTGGTATTGGGCTGAAGGCTGCAATGGCTTCGGACCAAATTAGGAAGAGAAAGCAGCTTACCCAGCTCTTCCAGGCCTCTCACAATTCTAAAGCTCAGCGTGGAAACCTACACAGATTGTGAACTGCTGAGAATTTTTTTATTCTTTCTTTTTCCTTCTGCGAATATTCTCTTATCTATTTCTATGTTTCATCTATAGGGGGTGTTCATCCCCTGCTCCTTGAATGAGTGACAGAGTCTACAGAATAAGCAGGAAGGGAACCTACATTTAGTGAGCACCTACTGTGTGTTAGGCCCTTCGATGTCGCAGCTGGCCCAATGTCACAAAGTTGGTAAACATAAAAGCTGGGATTTGAATTCTGGTCTTGCCAAAGTCCACTCTCTTTCCACTACACGTGGGATAATACCCTTGCAAAGAAGAAGGCTATGGGACATACAGTTTGAAGCAGGTCTTTGAACAAAACCAATGGTCTTGAGGGAAGATGGAAATCAACATAAAGATGTTAGAATATGAAAGTTACCTTCTCTCCTAAATCCCAACTATGTTTATAAGAAGTTAAGGTCAAAAGCTAAGTTATTGAGGAACCAAAAGAACCAGGATTCTCTTCCCCAACAATCCCTCCCTAATGTTTAAAGGAGGATGTTTTAAATAGTGTTCATTAATAGGTGCCTTGAAAGAAGAATAGACAAAGTACTATGGAATTTAAAGAAAGGAGACGTGCTTCAAGTTGGGGGGTGGAGAGGACGGGAATGGAGGAATGCATCAGGGAGAGGTGGCAGAGCTCAGCAAGGTCATCATAATTCACAGCCTTGGCTGTTCCTAGGCCCAATTTAACTGCACTTTTCTTTCCTGAATTTCTGATCGGGGCCAACAACCTCCTACGTCCCATTTCGTCTTAGAGTATGATCTAGTGGTATGCATGCTTGCCCAAGAGCTTGTCTCTCTGTGTAGGACCTGGTACCCTCAAGGTCACAGAGCTCTGCTCTCCAGGGCATTGTGAAGAGTCACATCACAACTAACTGGACTCTCACTCGGTGGATAGTACGGTGCCTCAGAACCCAGGCTGGGGATGACTGCTCCCCTCGAGCAGGTGGGCTCCTGGTCCCCAGTGTCAACTAGGACACCTTTGCGGTTTGAAGACAGTATTCCTCTGCTTCATAACTGTTTGAAGAACACTGTCCTAGAACATATCTTTGAACATTGGAACACAAGATGTGTAACTGATATTCACACCAGGACTCCTGAGGGAAAGAGGCCTGCCCTTTGGAGGTTTACCCGAGTTCATGCTAACACCACGCATCCTATGATACAGATGAAAAGAGAGACAGTCCCTCCTCACCTGGTCTATATTCTATCACTGCCATCATTGAGGGTCAAGGAAATCATGGAGAAGACAGTGAGAGACTGTGGAGAGGCAGAGAAGAAGGCAGCTCCTTTTTGTGGGGGATGGATTCGGGACAGGGGGTATATGGAGCCACAGGTTCTCCTGAAAAGGTGACTAGATTCTTCTTAGGCTCCATATAAAAATTCTCCTTTTTGTTAATCTTTCACAGAATAAATGATGAGATTGGAAGCTGAGAGAATAACCAGTAATTTATCTTGGGCTACATTGATAAAAAGCATGATGGGGTGGGCTGTCCTATGTTTATATGTCCTAGAAACCTAGAAAATTTCATTCCCCTTCTGCATGAGCCCTTTATTGCATAAAAAGTCTGCACTCTGTTCTCCGGAGAGAAGCTATCTCATTGCAAATTGCTTTATTAATCACATTAGCTGATAAACTAGAGTACTAGCTACTGCATTAAAATTGACCTTTAGGTTATAGAAAATTGAAATGATTGGGGACAGCTTGTCCATGCAAAACAATCTTATTCTGTGAAGCAGAAGTTTCGACCTGAGCTACAACTGGTCTTTACAAACACTATACTTTCTTTTTCTTTTTTAAAACATTCAGCACCCTTGTCCTTCTGAATGGCTTTGGCTCAGCTTCCCAGATGTTTAGAACTCCAGGCGTTGGTCAAGGAAGCATTTCTGCTGTGTGGTTTAGCTAAGCACAAGCACCTCTTATAGAGGTTTGACTAATAATTGTTCTGAAAAAGAAGGATGCCTCCCATCTCAGAGTAATTTATAAATATTACACATCCCACTCTACACCCGGGGGGAAAAATTCTCCTTTTTGTTAATCTTTCACAGAATAAGTGATGAGATTGGAAGTTGAGAGAATAACCAGTAATTTATCTTGGGCTACATTGATAAAAAGTCCTGTCATTTCAATAACTACCTCAGTTTCATGAACTACTTTATTAGCCATTAGCACAGACCACATGATTCAGGCTTAGAAGAAAATAACCGTCCTAAAGCCCAGGCAGCGAAAAAATCCTTCTCTTAATTTATAAATTCCCTTAAGAAGAACAGGGTCCCATTCTTCATTATGACCCACAAAACCACCTGCCTGCTCAATGTCAAAAATATTCTACTGGCAGCTCATGGTTAGGAGCTTCCCAGATGAGCATGCCTATCTTTTACGTTACCTTTTGAGAAGAGAGGAAATAGACAATTGAAAGCTTGAGAAAAAAAAAGTAGCCCAAGAAGAGGGCTCATTGCATTCCCAGTCCTACTCCTTTTTCTCTGTGTTTGTTTTGCTATTGCAATCCTTATTTCTCTGATAACAGCAACCTCTGACTTCAGTGCAGTGCCCTGGTTGGATGACATTACAATCAGCAAGTACCTGTAAGCCATGCCCGTCTCTGCTCTGGTGGTTTCCCGCAACGAAATTCCATGGACACGTAAAAACTTCTCCAGGTGTTTCCGTTCCGCTGCTCCACTGGGCCTGGCAGGCCAGCAGGCTGCCCCAGGCGGAGGCTTGGTCACCGCGATGTGCCGTCTACATTTCAGAGCAGAGTCGCTGGATTTGGGCAGACCCAGCTTGGGGCTGGGGATGTCTGCACAGGCAGGTTTATACAGATGCATGTTTCAAAAACCCAGGAAAGCAGTGCTAATGGCACAGGACTCAGCTCTAAGACTGACTATATCTTGCTATGTTTAACTTGAGTTACCCAGCTTTGGTGTGTCCCTAAAAGGGATTGGATTGTTTTCCTTAGATGCCCCTTATGGTTTTTGTATGTGAGCGGGCTCCTGAGGTCCTGGCAGAGCTGCTGGCTAGAGGTCTTGGCTGAAGCCTACGCAAAAAGAAGCTTGACAGAGGCCAGTCACTTTTCCCGTCCCCGTAAAGTTCACAAAGTCAAACTTAAGCAACCAAGTGTTGGCCCTGGGAAGAAAAATACGGGCATTCTTTCCCATGTCTTTCTATTTAGGTAAAGGGAATATTTTGGTGGGATTTGGGCCAAGTGTTCTGTTCTCATAAGGACCATAAGGTCTTGAGCATGATTCATGAGTGTGTAATGAGACCTCTCTAAATTATCAAATATTTCACAATTTACTATACTAGTGGCATGATTCATATGGGCAATAAGCCCACTGATTTTTGATGAAGGTGCAAGAGCAATTCAACAGAAGGATAGGCTTTTCCATAATTGGTGCTGGAACAGCTGGATACTGATAAGCAAAAAGAAACAAACAAAAATAAATGACCTTTGACACCTCATATTCGTACAAAAATTAACTCAAAATGGGTCACAGACTTCAATGTAAAATGATACAACTCTTAGGTAAAAACTTAAGAGAAAATCTTCAGGATCTGGGGCTTAGTAAAGAGTTCTTAGACTTGACACCAAAAATAAGGTCCGTAAAAGGAAATATTATAAATTGGATCTCATAAACATTCAACACGTCTGCTCTGTGAAAGACCCTGTAAATTGGATGAAAAAACAAATTACAGACTGAGAAAAAATATTTGCAAGTCACAAATCCAACAAAAAACTTGTAACTAGAACATATAAAGAAGTCTCAAACCTCAACAATAAAAAACATATAAACAATCCAATTAGCAAAAGGACAAAAAATACGGACAAACATTTTACTGAAGAGGAGATACAGATGGCAAATAAGCACGTGAAAAGGTGGTCATCATCATTAGCCACCAGGGGAATGCAAATTAAATCCACATTGAGTATCTCCACACACCTATCAGAATCGCTAAAATAAACATGGCATTAACACCAAACGCTGGCAAGGATTCAGAGAAACTGGATCACTCATAAATTGCTGGTGGGAATATAAAAAGGTACAGCCTCTCCCCAGAAAAGTATGGCAGTTTCTTCTAAAACTAAATATACCAAACTTATATGACACAGCAATTGTACTCTTGGGTATTTATCCCAGACAAATTAAATCTATGTTCACACAACATCTACATACAAATGTTCACAGCAGGTTAATTTGTAATAGCCAAGAAGAAACAGAGGTGAACTGGGAAAGCAATAATGAAGAATGAGACAGGAGCCTTCTTCAATGCATCAGTGCCTTTCAATGCATCACTGTCTTTTTCTGCTCTCTGGATAGGGAAACAACATGCGGCCTTCAGTCTAAAGCTAATGTAAAGGAAATGACCAATGGGACTCCAATATGCAAATGTGCACTCTGTGGCCAAAAATGCCTCAAAAGGTGGCTACTGGGGGCACAGAGTGCCTTGGAGAAGGGGTAGATGAGGAGAGAGGAAGGTTGGCGATGGGGCTTTGGTCATCTTATATAGGCTTTGCACTCACTTTTTTTTAAAATATATTTTTATTGATTTCAGAGAGGAAGGGAGAGGGAGAGAGAGATAGAAACATCAATGATGAGGGAGTATCATTGATCGGCTGCCTCTTGCACAACCCCTACTGGGGATCGAGCCCGCAACCCAGGCATGTGCCCTTGACCGGAATCGAACCCAGGACCCTTCAGTCCACAGGCTGATGCTCTATCCACTGAGCCAAACCAGCCAGAGCTGCACTCACTTTTTAAGTAATGTTGGGCCATGGAAGGTTTGAGATCAGGATAGTGGTCATGTGCTGATGAGTCATCACTTAAGTAATGCTTCCAGGATACTGAGAACACATTCCCCTTTATCCCAGTCTGCACTTGCCTGGCTGATAAGAAATTCCATGGAATAGGGGTGGATGAAGTAAGGTGGAAATAACAGCATGGGCTGTGAAATCAGGAAGACTTGGGTTTGTATTCTACCCCTACAACACACTAGTGAATTGACTGGGGGCACTTTATGAGTCCCAATTTCCTCCTCTGGAAAATATACCTCACCATATTTCCTTATAGTACTGTTTGAAGAATAAAGGAAATATGGTATTTGATGTACCCAGGACAGAATAAATAGCTCTCTAAGTGGTGGTTATCGTTATAATATCTCCTGCATGGCCCAGCTCTAAGGACTGCCATGAGAGTACAGTCCATGTGGATGGCGCCCCCTAGTGTTGCAATACCCGGCTGGCATAGCTGGATGGGCAAACCTGGACAGACTTAGCAAGCAATAATTTTCAGGGGACTTCAATGCTATCGATTACATGAGGAATCATAGAATTGTACACTTGAAACCTATATAATTTTATTAACCAAAGTTATCCCAATACATTTAATTTTTAAAAGGCAATTTACATTTTCAAATAAAAAATACTAATGTTTAAAAATAATTGTTAAAGATTCAATTATTGGAAGGACTGGGATAGAGTACAAATTCCCAGGAACATGAGCTTAGAGGTCAGACTAACAGAGTTTTAAATCCTTGCCCAGCAGTATAATACTGTGTGATGTGAATACTCTCTGAGTTGTTAGTTTCTTCCTCAGAAAAATGAGTAAAACAATACTACCTCCTCAGAGTTAGATAAGCAAAGTCAGGCTGTATATTTTAAATCCCCAAACATACCCCACTGCCTCTTGAAATGCCATTCCTCTGTATAATCATTGTATATGTTTAATCGCTGACTAAAGTTCAATATTATTGAAAAAGTATGTTTCTGCCATGGAAGACAAGCTCACTTCCCTTACTTTGTGCTAGAATGTTCTTTTCAGCTGGGAAAATTATAAAACCTGAAGCACAAGTGTCCCATCAACGTTTTGAGAAATAGTGTTCTACATGCTTTGCTTTTCTAACATCTCTAAGGACTATTCCAAGATAAATTTCAACTTGAAGCAATTTCAAGATTTGCCATTTTCCCAAACAGATTAAAATGTTAGTTCAGATAAAGTCACAACTGATTTTTTTTTAGAGGTCACCTTTTTTGCAACCTTGCCCAATGGAACACAAGCAAGAATAAACAAAATTTTTAGGCTTCCTGGGAAAGGACCTCAATTCATAAACCATTTACTCTTTCGTGCACATAATTCAAGCAAGGTGGATTTTCTTGCTCCCCATTCCTCAGCAGAGTAAAGACAGCAAATTAGATGAAAAAGCCCATTAGAGGCAGATCTACTGACAGCAGCAAGAAAAATTTACAGCAAGGTGAGGTGAAAAATTTACAGGAAAAGTAATGGAGGGAGAAAAAAATACAGAAGCCAAACTTTAAAAATAAAATACCAAAAGAAGGCCTCTAATCTTCAAGGCAAATAGTTCTACATGCCTTAAGTCCCTAAGGACATTTTAACATAGCCCAACAGTTGACATTTATTAAGATAAACTAGAGCCCTGGCCAGTGTGGCTCAATTGGTTGAGCGTTGTCCCATGCACCAGAAGGTTGCAGTTCGATTCCCCATCAGGGCACATATCCAGGTTGTGGGTTCATCGCTGGTTTGACAGGAGGCAACCAATCAACATTTCTTTCTCATGTAGATGTTTCTCTCCCTCTCCCTTCTCCTCTCTCTAGAAATCAGTAAAAACATATATATTTTTTAAAAGGATAAACTAGAGTTGTCAATTTGTTCCTTCAGGTTTAAAAAGTTAAAATAAATCCTTGACACAAATTACAAAGTTTCAGGGAAAAATCACTTGAGTCAAAGTGTTTATTCTCTGACAATATCAGATGAACAAGGTCTAACTGTGACGAATTTCTGCATTTAGTTGTACTACTAGCTCATGTCACGAGCTTTTTTCCCATTCCTAGGAACTTGGTGGTTTAGCGGATTCCCAGCCTAAAAGAGGTCAACTTTGTTCTTGAGTCACAGACCACACGTGTCTTCCCTGCACTTGCCTCCCTGCTGGTTCTCATTCCCACAAACTTCCTCGCATCCTTGTAAAACTCCAGCTGAAATGGTGTATTTTGTGCATTGTTTTTTTTCTGACACATCCCTGTCTGCCCCTGTCCTTTAGCTCTATTTCCAGAGCATTTCATACTTCTAATATTACACCAATAAAACAATACTGTGGTCTTGTATTCCCTGAAAACAACTCCAAGATTATTCACGGCAAGAAGCCTGTCTTATGTATCCTCATACCTCTGGAACTGCGACATAAGAGATGATCAGAGCCCTAACCAGTTTGGCTCAGTGGATAGAGCGTTGGCCTGCAGACTGAAAGGTCCCAGGTTCGATTCCGGTCAAGGGCATGTACCTTGGTTGCAGGCACATCCCCAGTAGGAGGTGTGCAGGAGGAAGCTGACCGATGTTTCTAACTCTCTATCCCTCTCCCTTCCTCTGTGTAAAAAATCAATAAAATATATTTTTTTAAAAAAAGAGAGAGATGATCAAACCTCTTGAATGGATTTCTATTCAATTTTCTGGTTTGACTTCAACTTTTTTTAATATTACACGTTCAATACTGAGTGTCCTTGAATTCTGAATATTGGCTTTATTGGAAATTCATTTAACTGAAAATACCTTAAAAACAAAACACATTTAAACATAATAGTTCTTTGTCGTTTATTTTGGATAAATGACCATTTGGAACCTAAAATACTATAAGCAGATTAAAGTTTAATATTTTGTTCAACAAGCAACTGGTGTTTGGATAGTCACATCATTCAAATTACTGAGCTTGGACAGGAGGAGCTGATCTATCCAATGTGCCCACTTGTAGAACTGATTATGCTATCACCCCCTTAACCTCAGAGGAAACTAAATAACGCAACAACCCTTTTGGACAGCTTGTTTCATGCTTGATGTTCATTGCTCTAATCCAATTAAATATGCAGATTAAGCTATAAAATGCACGTTGGGCTTTCATCTTTTATTAGTGAAGTATTTCAAATGGGAGATATTGTCGTAAAAAAGGTCTCTTGAATCAAACCCATATTTTCTTAACTAATTTTTTCCTCAAATGTTTCACCATTTTACACACACACACACACACACACACACACACACACACAATATGCATGTATTTTGTTTGAGGAGAGTGAGCCAGGGGAGGAATGCCAAGATATCATCCATGATCAGCAGTTTTATTTAATAATATTACATTCAAAACCATGCTGTATCCTGCTGCTGGGAGCAGAGGCTTCTCTGGCTTCTAGAATCCCATAGGTGTATTCTAGAGAAACATGTAATGATTACACTGTTTGAATCAACACACTGTCCTGGAAGCTCCTCAGAAAAATGCATGCCTGGCCATTTCTGGAAGATCAGGGTGCTGTAGTGAACTCTGGTGGCTCAACAAGTGCTCTCTGACCATGTGCCTGATCCTGCCTCATGCGCTATGAGCCTGTGTCTATGGCACCAGAGCCTGTGGCTCTTACCATGGGGAGTGATGACCATCTCACAACCAAATGTAGATGGAATAAAACGAGCTGCAGGGGGGCTCCTGGCTCATCTACCCCTAAGTGATTCTTAGGGCAATAAAAACAAACTCTGAGCCATTCAAACTGAGAGCTGAGAGCCCTCATGGAGTGTCATAAGCCAGGCTGTGTTCTAAGTCCCTGCCATCTGTAGATGTCAGATCACCATCTACAGGTTCCTGAAGGGCCATCAGCTTTCTCAATGAAACAGGAAAAGTGAGTTCCAAGTAGAGAAGCCAAAAGAGATTGGCCCACCCTGTGGCTTAGGCTGATGCATCCGACCTGGAACGAGAGTAGCATTGAAGGGAAAGCTGTGCCTTGACTTCTTTCCTGTTGTAGTAACCAGCTGGGCTTTCCCTGGGTGGCTCCTTTGCATGCTCTGACCACACCTCAGGTCAGAGACCGACCAGCTGTTCATCATGCCCACTTCTCTCTCTCCCTAGGCACGCATTTGGCCTACAACTCCCAGTCTCCCTTGCAGCTCAATGTGTCATGTGATTGAATTCCAGCCAATGTTACATCTGCCCACAGGTGCCACTTTCTGGCCTGGTCCACAAAGTACCCTCCACATGATCCTCCACAGTCTCTGTCCTGTCTGCTGGATCAATGCCAATACTCAGCCACTATCCACCTTAGGAAACACAGGCTGATCCCAACTTCCACCTGACTGGAACGTCCTACCCCTCGAATGGACTTACATGAGTATAAAATGTCAAGTCGTTGAGGTTTCAGGATTTAGCAGCAAGGGTTACCTTTCATATAATCATGGCCTTTATGTTGCAAAGGGCATCTGCCTACCGCCTACCCATAATGAGCATTCAGTAGCCCTTCCTGGATTGGGAGGGAGAACTAGATATCTGGTCTGGAGCCCAGTTTAATTTCCTGGTGACTGAAGAAATATTTGGCAAGTTTCTGTCTATAACTAGTTTGCAATATGTGTTCCAATGCACACAAAACCCTCCATTTCTCTTGCCTCGGAAAGGTGACATTTCTCATCGCCAGGGAGGCCGTGGGGAAGGGAAGCATGGTCTCAACCATCAGCTCCAGGGAGATGTGAGTCAGTACTCCTTGGAACCATGCTGTTTCCTCCTCCCACTGAGCAAACACACATAATACAACCACGGGCCATTTAGTGACAACCACAAGCTCAAACCGGAAAGGCCAGGGCAGCTGTTGCTATGGAACCTTTACATCCTCTCAGAGCAGGATTCTTCTCAGGCTGCTCACTCAGCAGTTGTTGAATGTTCTTGCACTCACCTCAGGTTGATTCTCAACACCAGATCTTCCTGCATGAACTCAAGCCAGGTTGCTAAGCTCATGGATTACCTGCTGCCCTGCTGGCAGGAACCAAGTGCACCAAAGCTCACTGTATGTGGAGAACTGCCTGTCCACACACAGGACCACAGCTGATCCTCTGGAAATGGATGAAGTAAATGATTTCTAGGAAGTCATGGAGTTCTAATAGCAGAGAGGAAATATCAGAAACGACGCTCAGTATGCATGCATATAAGCATAACCAATGGACATAAGACACTGGGGGGTAAGCGGAGGCCAGGGGATTGTCAAGGGCGTAAAAAAAAAAAAGGAGACATATGTAATACTCTTTGTAATACTTTAAGCAATAAAAGAATTAAAAAAAAAAAGAAACAACGCTCAGTGTACCTACTCTCCAGTTAAAAAGAGACATTTATTAAGATGGTAGAAATCACTCTCAAAAGACTATAGCTAAATGTTTATTCATGTGTTGATTTGTTCTACTAAATGTACCCAGGCATTTCAAATTAATAGGTTCAGGCAGCTATGGTTTGGAATGTTGACACTGATGGTTTTAAAAGCTCTTTGTATTGTATCCCAAAATCACTTTTTCCCAGGAGGTTGGTGATTGTATAAATCCCTTAAAAGCCTCTGTAAGAACACAAAGATCTCGGGTAAGTACTGCTTGAGCTCAGCAGTCAGGTACTAGGTGAAGTGCCCATTTTCCCCAGATATTTTAAGAGTCACCCTATCCTTAATTATCTTCATAACACTTAAATACACCATGCACAGTCAGGGGTCACACCTCAACCCTTATTTCAGAGTGTTTGAAAACAAAGTGCATTGCTCTTTCAAATCACTTGTGCAGTAGTACCTCATTTATTTTTTACAATGGTCCTTTCTAATGCTATTAGTCTTCTTTGCAGTCGAAGAAATTGAGACTCAGAAAAGTTAATTAACTTACCCAACGATTTGTTTAACTATAGAACTCAATGCCATAGATTCCATATAACACTGTGTAGTATAGAGAAAGCAATGAAGTAGGCACTCTCAAATATTGCCAGTGGGAAGGTAAAGTGAGAAAATATTTCCAGACAGCAACTGCATTAATAATAAATATGACTGCATACATGCATATGTAATATTAGTACATAATATTCACCCTTTCATTCCACTTCTACAAATAGAGCCTAAGAAAATAACCAGAGAGTTTGCTAGTCTGCTTATTTGGCCATCTGGGGTGATGCTGCTTAGAGTTATTAATTAAATAACTTATTTTGTTCACATAATGAAAAGCCCTATGTGGAAGAATCCATTTGACAGTTGAAGTCACATAAGTAGAATCTAATTCAATTTAGATTGACTGAGGAGTCCGTTACTTTTTACTCTCCTTTGGTATTCAACCATATTTATCTTGGTGCTTTTTTAAAAAAATATTTTTATTGATTTCTGAGAAGAAAGGAGAGGGAGAGAGAGAGAGAAACATCAATGATGAAAGAGAATCATTGATTGGCTGCTTTCTGCAAGCCCCACTCTGGGGATCAAGCCCACAATCCAGGCATGTGCCCTAACCAGGAATCAAATCATGATCTCCTGGTTCATAGGTCGACGCTCAACCACTGAGCCACACCAGCTCAGTGCTTTTTAAATCAGCAGATGAATGGATTAGAAAACTGTGGTACATCTACACAATGGAATACTAAGCTGCTGTAAAAAAGAAGGAATTCTTACCATTTGCAACAGCATGGATGGAACTGGAGAGCATTATGCTAAGTGAAATAAGCCAGTCAATGAAAGAAAAATACCACATGATCTCACTCATTTATGGATAATAAAGACCATTATAAACTGATGAACAAAAATAGATACAGAGGCAGAGCAGCATCAAACAGACTGTCAAACTACAGTGGGAAGGCCAGGGAGGGTTGGAGGGGGGGCGGTAAGAGATGAACAGAAGGACAATGTCAAGGGGGGGAAAGAAAGGAGACATATGTAATACTCTTTGTAATACTTTAAGCAATAAAACAAAATTTTAAAAAAATAAAGTATAAAATTACAAAATTAAAAAAAAGAATTACTCATTCTTTAATTCAGATCTCCCTAAGTGTGTGTCATAGAACACTTAGTTCAGCAGTTCTCAACCTGCGGGTCGTGACCCCTTTGGGGGTTGAACGACCCTTTCACAGGGGTCGCCTAAGACCATCGGAAAACACATATATAATTACATATCGTTTTTGTGATTAATCACTATGCTTTAATTATGTTCAATTTGTAACAATGAAATTGGGGGTCACCACAACATGAGGAACTGTATTAAAGGGTTGCGGCATTAGGAAGGTTGAGAACCACTGACTTAGTTCTAAGATATTCCACAAATAAGTTTGGGAATCCCTGCCTGCTGTTTCCTTTCTCTAGATTCACAGTGCACATCAGCGTATGAGGTCCTTCAGTAATGGCAGAAAAAGCACCTTTGTTGGCTCAGTGTTTTGCAAACCTATTTGATCCCAGGACCCTTTTTCATGTACACTCAAGTAATAACCCACAGAACCACTATTCTGCAAATATTCCTCAGAACATATTGCCTTTAACATGCACTTCTATAGTTATCAATCTAGTCTTATTGTTCCCAAACCTAGCCATTTCCAGTCGTTTGAAGGGTGTTATGAAAACTTCTTTACACATATATGTTTTTATGTAATTCACACATAAACATACATACATATCATTTTAAGGAGGTAAGGGCCACTATTTCAGATACTTTATAAGTTGCTCAGTGATTCTCGACCTCTTTGAATTTTACTTATAATCACACACACATATTGCTACTTATATAAATGTTCTCATTTAATCATAGTAATGACTCAAATTCCCGTACTCTCTTTGTCAGTTAACGCTGCTAATACATGAAAATATTCATCCAGCCTAGTTCCTTATTATAAAATACAAAAAAATAGGACATTCAAGTATTTCTCCTTTATGAAGGTGCCAGGCGTCCTTTCCTTAAGCTAGAATTAGGGGAAAGTATATTTTTTCTGTTCCACTGAAGTTCTTGGAAGTCATATTCAATATAAGTATTTGGGGGGGTATCTACTTTGTGCCTAACTAGTCCTGTTCTAGAAACTACTAAAGAAATTAATTCATGGGTCAGGTTCATAAAAAGTTTACAAGACCTTTAGTTAAACAAGAGTTGGGAAACAAATGAGAAACAACACAAGAGAGTTTTAAGTGCCAAATCATATCACGTGCTAGAGCCAGGATGTGTCTTTAATTCTTGTCATCCCGGGCCCTGCCTGATGCTGCTTTAAGTGTGGGGTTAAACTGAGATCCTAGTAGCAATAAAATGCAACATGGGAAGAGTCTGATTGTAGAGATGAAACACACTGAATGCAATGGCTTCTCTTTTCTCTCTTGTGGAATTATATTCCAACCAGAACAGTACCTTAGAATGAATGTGCCAAATTGCTCTGTACCTATGTAATCTGTATACAAAAAGCCAGCTACCTTAACCCCCAGAGACCACAACACCACGGCCCCTCGCCCAGGCTGGCCCCGCCCCCCAGGGAGCGGCTATGGGTGCCCCTAGGCAACGCGATAGGGTGCGAGTTTGATGGGGGAAAGTTGAAGAAATAGGGGGGAAGGTCGTAAGGGTCTGCGGGTTTAGGGTGGTCGGCCTGGAGTAGGTTTGGCATGTGCTGGGGAAGGAAGAGGAAGATCCGATTGGAAAACGGCTCAGCACAGTACCTTTCTCATTGCGAACCAGACGGCGCCAGCTGTGGACTGAATGGGCGGTTGTCTCATGAGTGCGCTTAGGACCGACATGTTCATGGCAGCAGCAGGACTCCCGAAACTTTACTGATTCCAAACAGTAAACAGCTATCAACGTCAAAGAACAGGAAAATCCTCTCCAACTAGAGGCCTGGACTTGCAAAGCGACTGAAGGAAACACCACTTAAGGAGGAGCTAGGAAAACCGGAAGTACGCGACCAGAGGATGGTGGGATTGTGGAGGACGCCTGGGCGACCAGAGGATGGTGGGATTGTGGAGGACGCCTGGGCGACCAGAGGATGGTGGGATTGTGGAGGACACCTGGGAGCCTAGAGGATGGTGGGATTGTGGAGGATGCCTGGGCGCCTAGAGGATGGTGGGATGGTGGAGGACGCCTGGTCGCCTAGAGGATGGTGGGATGGTGGAGGACGCCTGGGCGCCTAGGCTAGACCATGAGCCTCTTGCTGGGCATGTACATAGTCAGCCCTATAGTCTCAGTCTCGTAGTATTTGGACCTGACTTCTGGCGGGAAATCATTTCTATTGAGGTTTGCTGTCCCCTTGCGGGGAGGAAGATCAGACTAAAAGGTATCATTTGTTATTTGGTTTGAAGCGGAGGACAAGAGCCGCGAGTACGACCTGTTCTACGAGGAGTACACACGCACCTCCCAGGAGCTGCAGATGAAGCGCACCGCCATCGAAGCCTTCAATGGAACCATCAAGATCTTCCAAGAGCAGGGCCAGACTCAAGAGAAGGCAGCAAGGGAGTATCTGGAGTGCTTCCAGCGTGAGGGCAATGGAAACGAGATGCAGAGGATCCTGCTGAACTCAGAACGGCTCAAGTCTCGCATCGCGAGATCCACGAGAGCCTTGCGAAGCTGGAACAGGAGCTGCGGACACAGGCCTTGGACAACCGGGAGATCGATCAGCGCATGAACAGCCTGAAGCCAGACCTCATGCAGCTGCGCACCATCCAAGACCAGTGCCTGGTATGGCTCGCCCAGAAAGGCTTCCAGCAGAAGAAAATCAGCGAGTGGTTGGGAATCACAGATGAGCCTGAAGACCAGTATGCACTGATGGAGGGTGAGGATGACCTCCCCCACCATGAGGAACAAATCTGGTTTGTGGGCAAGATCAACCGCACACAAGCTGAGGAAATGCTGAAGGGCAAGCGGGATGGGACCTTCCTCATCTGTGAGAGCAGCCAGTGGGGCTGCTATGCCTGCTCGGTGGTGGTGGACGGCGATACCCAGCACTGTGTCATCTACCGCACGGCCACTGGCTTGGGTTTTGCGGAGCCCTACAACCTGTATGGGTCTCTGAAGGAGCTGGTGCTGCATTACCAGCACACCTCCCTCGTGCAACACAACGATGCACTTACCGTCACACTGGCACATCTCGTTTATTTTTATGTTAAAAAATAAACATAAAAATATGTTTATTTTTTAACAGAAGAAATATAAATATTAAAAATAAAAAAAGAAGAAGCTTGAGTTTTAGGGGCGAAATCAAGCCCCTAAAAATCAAGCCCCTAGCCAGGTGAGCAGTTAGGAGTCAGTGGTCCCAGATTGCGAGAGGGATGTACAACTACCGGTTTAGGCCCCATCTGCAGGATCGGGCCTAAACCGGCAGTCGGACATCCCCCAAAAGGTCCCGGATTGCAAGAGGGTGCAGGCCGGGCTGAGGGACCCCCCCCCATGCATGAATTTTGTGCACCGGGCCTCTAGTATATTAATAAAGGAGAAATATATATAAAAGAAAATAACCAGAGATATGGTTATTTAAAAATCTGGTATAAAGCCCTAACTGGTTTGGCTCAGTGGATAGAGCATTGGCCTGCAGACTCAAGGGTCCCAGGTTCAATTCCAGTCAAGGGCATGTGACTTGGTTGCGGGCACATCCCCGGTGGGGGGTGTGCAGGAGGCAGCTGATCGATGTTTCCTTCTCATCGATGTTTCTAACTCTCTGTTCCTCTCTCTTCCTCTCTGTAAAAAATCAATAAAATATATTTTTTTTAAAATCTGGTATAAAGATGTTTATTATAATCTATATATATAAACAGATAATATGCAAATTATCCAGGCATCACGACCACTGGAGGAGGCTGCATCACGACCTCTCAGGAGGAGCTGCGCGCGCAGATGGGCGGGAGAGGACTGCGTGCCACCCCCAGCCCCAGCGGACACACACACACTAGGGGAGGGGACATGCTCTAAGCCAGGCTGTGCTCCGAGCCGGGCCGTGTGGCACGGCTCAGAGCACACCCCCACCCCAGCAGACACACACACACCAGGGGTGGGAGCGTGCTCTGAGCGGCCATGCAGCATGGCTCAGAGAACGCACCCAACCCAGCGGACACACACACACCAAGGGTGGGGGTGTGCTCAGAGCAGCCGCGTGGCATGGCTCAGAGCACACCCCCAGTGGGTGGCAGCAACAGCCAGAGCAAAGCAGCCCCGGTCCCAGATGCCTGACGGCGGCTGGAGCAAAGCAGCTCAGGTCCCGAATGCCTGGCAGCAGCCAGAGCAAAGCAGCCCAGGTCCTGGGTGCCGGAGGGAAACCGGTGCCGGCAGCCAGGGAAAGGAAGGCCTATTCTTGCA
>NW_005366679.1:2995378-3005762 GCF_000412655.1 Myotis brandtii | reverse complement strand
GCGGTCCCTCCCCAGCTGGCCAACCTCCCGCATCCCTCCCAGGCCCTGATCGTGCACTGGTGGGGTTCCTCAGCCTGGCCTGTGCCCTCTCGAAATCTGGGACCCCTTGGGGGATGTTGGAGAGCCGGTTTCGGCCCAACAGCGGAACAATGGCTGCTATGATGTGCACTGACCACCAGGGGGCAGACGCTTAACACAGGAGCTGTCCCCTGGTGGTCAGTACACTCCCACAGTGTACTGAGCACCGCTCAGCCAAAAGCCGGGCTCACCGCTGGTAAGGGCAGCAGGCCTAAGCCACCAGTCAGACATCCCTCGAGGGCTCCCGGACTGTGAGAGGGCACAGGCCTGGCTGAGGGACCCCTTCCTCCTCCCCCACCCCCGCCAAGTACACAAATGTCATGTGCCGGGCCTCTACTATACTTATAAGATACAGTCCTTTACATTTTTAAAGTGGTTTTCAAAATAATAAAATAGACTGTCATAATATTTAGTAAAATAAGGTAAAAAACAAAATATCTAGTATAATTCAAATTCACAAGGCTGGGGAGAAGCACTCTGAGATATTAGCAGTGGTCACCTTTTCTTCTTTATACGTTTGTCTATTTTTAAAATTTTCTACCAAGTTCAGATGCTACTTTTGTAACCTTAAAAAATAGTTATTTAAAACAACAAATAATGTTTTAAAATCATATCCACAGTTACACAGGCACTAAAAGCCAACCCTTTGCCTCCAATTCCAGGACTCTGGCCCCTGCACCACCCTCCCTTGCTGTGCAGGGGAATGAGCCACCCTGTAAAATGCATCAGCCTCACAGGCTCATCAGACAACTCTGTGAAATGGCCAGCCACTCAGTACAAAGCCAATCAGAGGTTTTCACATGTAGCCCTATGCAGACATAGCCCCAGAAAGTAGGTCAGAACCACTTATCATAAGACCAATGTGCATTCTCTCCCCTCTTCCTGCAATTTTATTTCTTAAATATACCAGGACTGCTGGACCCCTCTCCAGCTCTAATGCCTTCTTCCAATCAGTTAAGAATACCTTTGATTTCAAATATAGATTATCATTGAATCTGGGCATAAGCCAATCCTCAGATCCCTCAAGAACTGGAATTAACCTGATGTAAAATATTTTCATTGGAAATTGGAGTTTAGAGTCCTCTAGCAATTCCCTGTTGATGGCCATAAAGCAAGGACCCATAGAATTCTTGCCCATAGCAAATGTGTAATGTCTTCAAGGCCTGTTCAATCACGTTTATATTCTGTTCTGGAAGTAAGGTTTCACAGATGGATACGTATGTCCCTATTTCGTATCAATCATATCTATCATCTACATACAGGTCTCTAATAAAGATCTCCTTCTTGGGCCATGTTGTTGGAAGAAAGGACAATTGAAAGTCTGGAAAAACTTTCTGTAACTTCTTCACAGGCAACATCTACAAATGAAAGGAAAGCTGGTGGCATGAGGAATTGCTCGGTCTATCGCTTACATTATAATTTGAAGGAATTGCACCATTCATCCTTGTCATTGTTCCAGTAAATTCAATGATTCAACTGAGGTAGGTAATTCCAATATTAGGTGAAACAAGGAAAGGAGCAGGCGATGAGAAAAATTGCCCTTTTTTCTTAGACATGCACATGGAGCTCTGCAGTAAATCTAATTTGTAAATGGACTTCATTCCACTAGTCTCCTCCTGAAACAACCATGCTATAAAAATAAAGGGGGAGACATTTTTAATTTTTGATCATGTAAGATAGACATGACTTTCACTGTTCTTTATCACACTCATTAAACAGGGGATACACAAGGCTACTGCAAAGCAATGATTAATAACATTACCCTGTAGATTACCATGGAAACCATTCATTCTGGTTACAGGACACGTTGTTATTGCTTGAGTAAAGCGGAAAAGAATAGCATCTGTTTTTTTCCAAAAGTTGATGGCTAAACCTAGTTACCTTAATGAATATTCCCCTCTAACCTGAAAAATGTCATTCCAATGTCAGATAATAGAGCAGGAGTTTTATGGTCCTGTGTTAGACTCCTTTAAGGAAAGTTTCTGGCCTAGAGTACTAAAAGAATACGTTATGGAAGGAAACCATTATAGAGGCTTTCCTGTGCCACTTCATTCTTTGTCCAGGAGCTCGTTAATGGTAGCTTTAAGATGTACGGGTGTGAGGTACATTCCCAACACTGACAGCTCATTCAAGTTCTTTCTGACTGAGACCATGCTCCTTCGGCCCTTCCTCCATGTATATTAAATAACAATCTCTCTGGCCATAAATAGTCAATGTATGTCACAGGACATTTCCAGACACTTTTATCTCGTTCTAATCTTCTACATGTTGATTTTTAAACAGTGGCTTAGATTTGGAAATATCTCTTTTATTCCTGCTTTGGAAAGGGAAGAAGAGAAGTTCAGGCATTTTGAGGTTCATAGTCGAACAAGTTTTCAGTGCTGAGACATCAGTTAACTCAATTGCTAAATAAGCTTCTCTATTGTGCCCTTTGGAATCAGAAATATAAAAACAGGGCAGCTCAGAGCACACGGGGATGCTTTGATAAGTGGAATACAGCCAGGATTTCTATACTTCCACGCAGTCTCTACAGAATTACTTTTCCATACTTCAGCCATTTCATTGAAACCATTTTTCACTTCTAATGGGTTTTTATTAACAGTTTAATAAAAATCGTTATTTTAGGCTTTATTTTCATAATAATTTTTCTTGCAAAATTATTTTTAGTGCCTAAGAGATTTTTATGGCAATTACAGGGAATAAGCATTCTTAGAATACAGACACTTTTGCTCAGTACATTTTGCCTTATAACAAAGAGATTTGTGAAATTATTCCTCCTCTGCATTATTTGAATCTACGCTGGGGAAACAAGAAAGAGCAAGAGAGAACAATCTATAGAAATTTGTCTTATATTGCCTCTTTCTTTTTTTTTAAGTGTCTTTTTTTCCGGATGTTGGCTGTCTTAGAGGGATGCTCAGACCCTCGTGTTGGTGGTCAGCATGTTCTACTCTGCACCCATTGCCAGACCTAAGCCCCATTCAGCAAGTTCACACCAGGAAATCAGGATACTTTCAAACAGGCAAAATGCACTGCCCTCCCTCATCCCCAAGTTCTCAAGGCAGCAGAAGGGCAGAAAGACCACAGGGTCTTTCTTCTTCTTGTGTTAGGAGGGGGCACTTTCCTGCAACCTTGGAACTGGTTTTTACTTAAGACAAAACTTAATGGCATCCTCTTTTTTCCTGTCAGCTCGTGAGTGTCTGCTGCCTCCTTCCAAGTGGTGGATTCTGAATAACTACCCAGGGACCATCCTGTGCCAATTTCACCAAGTCCCTGCTCTTTGCCATTACACATTCTGGTGTCAATCATCCGTAATGAGACCCCTTAAGGTCTCCAGCAGCTCAGGGCAAGAAATCAAAGCGCTGGGGGAGGAGGCTTACCTGTGGGGCATGCCGGTGATGCAGGCGGTGGTGCCCTCATGGGACAGGTCGCAGAGTTTCAGGTACCAGTTCATCTCCACTTCGCGCACCAGCGCCAGTTGCTGCGCCCTGAGCTGGCTTTGCCCCGCGGGGCTGAGGCTGCCGTCCTTCCCATTTTCCGAGGCTTTCTTGGGAGGCTTGTCCTTGCCCCCTCCGGAGGGCCCCGGCTGTTTCCTTACCTTGGTGGTGCTGCTGCTCTCTTCTATGACCCGGGCTGACAGCATCCTGGAGGGGCCTGTCTGTGCTTCAGAAAAGGCTCCAAGGGCCTGTCATCAAAGCAATTGGAATGGATTTTTCTGCTCTGCCTCCCTCGTCTTCGCTGTCTTTGCCCATCCCTTTAACCTTATCCTGCCACGAAGCTGTAACTGAGCCGGGTCTGTGACTGGGCATGAAAGGGTATCCCTAATTTTCCTGAGGAAGAGCTAGAGATCAGTGATATCACGGAACGTGGAAATTGTCAAAACAACCTTCGACAACTTGGTAATGCGGAAGCTCTGCTGTGCTCTTGCTTCTGCAAAGTGTGGACCTTGGCTTCATCTAACAGTAACTCTCAACCTTAGCTCATTAGGCTTGGTAAATTATATTTGATCATCATGTTAGAGTTATTTTTAAAAAGGGACATCTACAGGCTCATTAGCCATTCTTTATTAGAGTCCCTTTAGAATTTTAAACATTTTAATGTGAATTTCCTCAAATAAGTCTAACATCAATGCAAGGGGAGGGTAATCGTCCTTTTGTGTAAGCCTTAAAATAAAATTTTTAATTGATTTTGTAATCTTTTGGGAGGGGGGGCTTTTTGAATGTCAGCAAACCACTATGTCAAACAGTCTTTCATTCTGAATGGAAACATGATGAGCCCACCATAACTGACTCAGTAATTGACCCTCTTGATGATTCTGATGGTTGGAAGCATGAGAATCATCTAATCCAGGGGGCTGAGGCTGACGTTGGGGGGGTGGGGGGGTGGAGTAGAATGAGAGGAAGTGATAAAGCCTGAGTGTGTGTGGATATGAATGAGGCAGGTATGCCAACTGCACATGACAACCAGCTCCAAAGATGGAAAGAACGTTCAGTTAAGATGAATGGGATTGACCCACTCACATGCCCACCCATGTGACATGTGACCTCTGTCTTAGCTCAGGACACATTCATGTCAGTGTCCACCTAAGTGTTTGGTGACCCTCTAAGCCCCAGGCGTCCCCCTAACCAACTCCAGTGCCTCCTGTATCAACTGCTCTGTGTTGGCTGCATGTGCAGGACTTGGGAAGGTGTGTGAATTTCTTTGTCCATGCAAACCCATGAATTAAAAATCATAGAAGTATAGTGAGGTCCTATAGACTCTGAGAATGGCAGGAGAGAAAAGAGGGGGAAAGAGGCTCTCCTTAAAGAGGTGGCCCTTTTGGGAAGTATGTCAATGACTTTGCGAATCCCTATGGCTGCTGATTAGTCCCAGCCAAGAATGAGAGGACAGCAAGTCACACTATGTGGACTCGTCCATATTCGGGTAAAGCTGTTTCATATTAGCTTCCAGGGTAGTCTGGGATTAGAACCAGGACCACCAAGCAATGTGCAATCTGAAACGTTTATCAGCGGGCAAGGAGGCAGCTGCTACCAAGCACCAGGTCTGCCCCACCTGAAGCTGCGTGGTCTTAGGAATCGTTAACATCACCAGCAGCCTCTCCAACTCTTCTCTCTACCCACCATCCCTTGAGTCATAGAAGAGCTTCAGCAACATGGTCTCCAATAGCAATAGGCTCCCCAAAGTATAGACTCTGGAAACAGTTTCCCAGGTTGATATTCTTGGGGATGTGTCAATGGAGGACTTTGCAGTGGAACTGGGGAGGGGGTTCTATGCTCATTCAGCCAAGGGGCCATCACACTCCCTTTGGGCTGCCGTTCTCAGGAGGCAGTGTTGTTGTGTTTGAGAGCTTTGCTCTGGAGTCAGACTCCTTGGGTTTGAATCCTAACTCCATCATGTACCTGCTCTGTGATCGTAGGCAAATTACTTTACCCCACTATGCTTTAGTTTCCTCAGCTGTAAAAATAGGGATAATCGTCTACTTGTGGCCGTTTTAAAACATGGCTCCCAAATCCTTTGACACGCCTTTCATTGACGGGTGAGGTCTACTTCCCTTCCCCGGCAGCTGGGCGGGCTCCTGGTCAGTGAAATCTGGTGGAAGTGAAGCTGTCCTGTAGTGGAAGAAAGGCCATCTACCTTTCACCCACTGCTCTTGGGATGTGCATTCTGGGCGAAGACAGCTGCTATGTAAGGAATCTCATTACCTGGGGATTGCCATGGTTGGGAGTCACCTGTAATCGCTCTGATCAGTAGCCCCAGCTGAGTTCCCCGGCAACTGCCAACTCCGTGAGGAAGCCAGCGTGAGCATCTGGGCACGGTCTATCCTCCAGATGGCAGAAGTCCCAGCCAACCTCTGACTGTAACTGCAAGAGACAGCCCAAGTTAGAACGGCCCCTCCCAAACTCCTACCCCCACCAAATTTTGAGCCAAATAAAATGGTTGCCTTATGACCACCATTAAGTTTGGGGATTATTTTGCAGCCGTCGTAACCAGAACACGACTCATATCTTTATTATAAATATTTAACAGAAGATGTGAGAAATACTTAGAACAGTGTCTAGCATATATTAACATTTAATAAGTATTAATACTTATCCTCCAGGTTAGATACTGTTGCAGCACTAGCATTCAAACTTTCTGCTTACGTTTTCCTTTTTAAAAAATTGGTAAACTAAGTATCAACTTAAACATTTTAAAATATAAAATACTTTCATCAGACATTTTTAAAAATCACAAAGGATGCCAGGCCCCGCATAGTTAAGTGTTGGTGTTTTTAAAATGAAGTTGTTACATCACTATCTTAAATGTGTCCAATGGAATTTAAATCCCATAGCTATTTGATATCTATCATCATCCGTTTAAAAAATTCATGAGCATGCCTTTTAGCAGTTGGAAATTTTACATTCTTCCTTTTTCTCCCTGAACTTGTTTTTCTAGTCCATTTTACTCCCAGAATTTGATACTGATATTAAATATTTGTATGCTTGAAAATATTTTACAGATGACCCTATCAAATAATTCTCAGCAACAAAAATATGAACATAAAAAAATGCTTAATTTTTATTTTCTAGGCCCATAAAACTCTAAATGTTATAAAACATCTCAGGAATAGGGTGATCATGACAATTATTATTGGACATAATTGATCAAAATTAGATTTTCTAAATTTGGAAAAATTATTGCTTAACATGATAAGTAAAGTATTATTAAAAATGTATCTCTTAATGACATGGATGGAGCTGGGATTTCTTTTTTCTGAATTAAGTCATGTATCCATAGAGTGATATTTATTAATAGACTGATGAGAGTTGGTGATCAGTTGAGTCATTTTTCTTTGTATGCAATGTGTTAGATGTTGCTGGATGTGTTCAGCCTTTTCTCTTTATGTATTGATCCTGCTCAGAGTTTGCTGAACTTCTTGAATCTGTAAATTACTGTCTTTCACCAGATTTTGATAAGTTTTATCTATTACTTTTACAGACTCTCTCTCCTCTGGGACTCTGATAACACATATATTAGATCTTTTGATGTTATTCATGTCCTTGCGGCTTTGTTCATTCTTTTTTAATTCTAATTTCTCTCTTCTTTAGATTGGATCATTTTATTGATCTCTCTTGAAGCTCACTTTGTCATCTCTATCCTGCTAAGTGCATTCAGTTCTAGAATTTTCATTTGGTTATTTTCTATATTTTTATTACTCCAATATTTCTTATCTTTTCTTTCACTGCAAGTATATTCTTCTTTACCTCAGTGATCATAGTTATAATAGCTGATTTTAAGGATTTCAATCCTTATCTGATCTTTCTCTTTCTAACCATTCCAAAATTTTATACAGTCAACATCCCTGACTGAAAAATTTCTCTCGAACAAACCAAAAAAAAAAAAAAAATGGAGGGAGAAGGGAGAGAAACCTGCTCTAATTATATCTCTCCTTGGCTCAAAATTATTCAGTGTTTCCTTTATACCAGAGAATAACGTTGAAACTCATCAAATTGATTTTAAAGGCCAATTGCTACCTGCCTGCAGTCTACTCATTCAGCTTCTATCCCTCTGCCTCTTTGCACAAAGTATGTTCTGAGGAAATTGCTTTACCCCTGGTTGCTCACTGTTCCCCTAAAGGCCTGCTGTTTCACGCCACCATGTTTGTATCACACCTTCCCCCCACCCCCACCCCCACTCCATATGCTTCTACCTACACATTTCCCAGTTCCCTCATTGGAATTCCAGGCTGTCACAGGCCTCCTCTGACTCCTTGCCGCCTGAAGGGGCCACTGCCCTTCTCACACTTACTGTCTGAACTAATTAGGGTACATGGATTACACACAGGTTTGTGACAGCTTCTTTACTGCTGTCCTGAACTATTTTAGTGCATGTCCTGTCCTCTTTCACCTGCTCTTAGTCCCTCTCCTTTGCAATCCCTTTTGAAGTATCCCCTTTTATACACACCTTCATCATCCTACTCACTAGGTCTCCCCTTCACCGCCAGTACAGGTTCTGGAAGGCCAACGACAGGGCCAGGAACCTGAAAAAGAAACGTTTTGTGTTTCTTTATTTCTAGAAACTTCTTTTGTTTAAATAGTAAAAGAGAAAGCTTACAGCATAAACTCATGAAGTGGAGTAGGATATTTGATCACGTCAGTATTATTTTCCTCCTCTCCCATCCCTTGGGACAAAAAGAAACTTGAAGCAAGATGAGAGGGCTTGGAGTGGACTTGATTCGGGTTGAGATGCTCCTGGGCCCCATCTGCCCTCAATCCAAAAGGGCATGAGTGGGAGGGAAGCAATGGGCCTGAGGGGACCTCCCTGCGCACCCAGGTGGCTACAGAATGTATTGTGAGACAGGGACACTTTCAAGAGTGAAGTGTGCGCTATTAATAATAATGACATCCCAGCCGGCGTAGTTTAGTGGTTGAGCACTGACCCATGAACCAGGAGGACATGGTTCGATTCCCCGACGGGCAACATTCCTTGGTTGCAGGATGGATCCCCAGTAGGGGGCGTGCCAGGGGCAGCTGATCGGTGAGTCACATCATTGATGTTTCTCTCTCTCCCTCTCCCTTCCTCTCTCTGAAATAAACAAAAATGAATTAGTTTTTAAAAATTACAGAGAAACAATAGGTGAAAACTGGCAACGTCCCCCAAACCAAAAGGTGTTATTCATTCTACGCATACCCCTAGCCTGATGTAGAACAGCATCCAAAATGTTTCTATAGCAGCGGCCCTCCCATCAAAAGAGGAACTATAGGAGGCACCAGCAGTTATGAATGCTGGGGTCAAGACAAAGTAACTGCCAAGTCCCTGATGTGGACCTTATTGTGAAAGAAGGCAATCTCGGTCCAGGTGGACAAGCAGCCCAGAAGCCGATGAGGACTAAGGATGGTCCCACAGCAAACACCCTTCCCATGGTCAAAACTCTATAGAAGTCACCTAGTACCATGCTTTGGCCTCTCTGCCCCAAACCTCCCAGTCTTCTTTAAACCCCACAGTGCCAACTTTTTATAGCAAAGATAGAATAAAATCAAAAAGGAGTTGTACTATAGCTTTAATTAGAAAACTTCTCAAGTAGATATTGGCCGGGATATATAGGAGATTGGCCTTTCCCATGATCTCTCAACCATAAAACATTTCTAGTTGTGACCTTCAGGGAAAATCTTAGCACACATCATGGCCTTAAACAGTAAAATGTGTTACAAAAACTCCAGGCTTCCAAATAGCTTCTCCCGTCATTACAATGGAATAGGAAGAAAAAAAAAATTTTAAGATTCCTTCACTGTCAAAATAAAACGTAGCTGACTCCTGCCAAAGCAGTTATTCCTGGAATCTCTAATTATTAAGCCAGAGGCTGTTGTCAGAAAGTCAAGCGTTTCATTCTCTTCATGCTGGCAAGAAGCCCATTGGAAACTAATTCAGCAACAGAGGAAAATAAGCCTTCTTCTGAGGACTGTGCAAAATTCAGTTTTGTTTGAAAGAAGATCCTGACATCTCCTTGGCAAGAGCTTTGCATCATGCAGAGTAAATAAAACATGATGACTCAAATGGCCCCAATTGGCTCCTGGGGCCTCCAGGCCATCCTCTGGGTCCTCAGCCTTCTCCAGCTCAGCTTCAAAGGGTGTGCCAGGTCCAGAGAACATGTCAAAGAGCCACAGTGCTCACCGTTCCTCCGACTCCAATACCCTAGATTCTAGACGAGTCTCAACTGGGCTGACTGGGCACTTCAAGTCTCTGCCACGTATCTGTTCCATGCCAGTAGGCTACCTCAGGAATGTCCTCATGGAGATGACAGAAACACAAGAAAGAGCAAGGACTCTCAAGTTGTAGACTTAGAAGCACCATACTTGCACTTCTGCTTCATTCTATTACCCAAAGCCAGGCACATGGTCAAGTCCAGAGACAGAGGCAGAGGACACTTCAAAGTTAAATGCCCAAGAGTGTGGATGCAGAGAGGGTAAAAGATCATTCAACCCATCAGCAAGACCTATCAATTCTACCTTAGAAATACTTTCCACACCTGTCCAATACTCCTTCTATCTTATTGCTACCACCACTTCAGTTCACCATGATCTCTCTTACCTATCACCACCTGACTGCTCTGTCCAAATCTTTCTTGTCCATTCCTTCTCAGACCATTCTCAATGCAGCAACTGGAATAAACTGAAAAAGAAAACCTGCTCTGACCACTCAATTAAGTATGCCAAATGGTTTCCTATTGTTCTCAGGATAAAGGTGAAAATCCTAAGGCCTGAATTGTTTTCAATTTTCAATTGAGGGGTTATTTTAAAGCAAATAGGTGAACCTGGTGAAAGGGAGAAAG
>NW_005366679.1:2950759-2995076 GCF_000412655.1 Myotis brandtii | reverse complement strand
GGATGGGAGAGTTGGAAGGGGTCGACCTCAGCAAACGTACCTCAATCAGATTGAGGACATTTTTAGCAAAGGCCAGCTTAAGAGTACCCTAATTAAGTTAATAACAATGTACCTACCTATATAGTTTAAGTTTAAAAAATTTGGCTCTCAAAAGAAATTGTACTGCTGATATTTGGCTCTGTTGACTAATGAGTTTGCCAACCACTGCCCTAGACACTTGAATGCTCCCCTTTCTATTATTATTATCAATAGTTAGCATAAACTCACCTATTACTGAGCTCTAACCATGTGTCGTGAGGTGTTAAGTCCTTAACATACGGTTTCTCACTTAAATGCCAAAATTCTATAAAGTAGACAGCACTACTATCTCCATTTTATAAATGAGGAAACTGAGGCTTGAGAGGTTAAGTAACATGCTTGAGAGAAAACCTCTGTTTTGTGCCTCCTGGTGAATCCTAGTGGAGCCATCTCCTTAGGTTCCCTGGGAAAGAAAAGAAGGGAAGGAAGGAAGCCAACCTTTTTACCATCTACTATGTGTCCAACACCATGCTAGGCAATTTGTTTCTTTTAAAATATATATATATATATATATATATGTTTATTGCAACAAAGTGTACACACATACAGGGTATCCCCAAAAATGTATACACACTATTTTCTGATAGCTCAGTTGATATTTCTTTTTTTTCCAAATTTAACCCATTGGAATTAATAATTATTCAAAGTGTATATACATTTTTGGGGACACAAAATATATATATGAATTGAGCTCAGAGAAGAGGTCAGGCATTGTGTTCTTCCATGCTAAGAGGATATATGAAATATGTAAGACAGTTTGGAAGAAAGAGTTAATACAGAAAGTCTAGCTGATCAGTCCTTTCATGTCTCTAGGGGAGCCTGGAATCATAATTGACACTAGACCTAACGTAGGTGGGGCCAAATTCAGTATGCAAGGATTTAGACACCTCTGCTGGACACTTGGTTTTTTAATCTCAGAGCTAACATTACCTGAACTGAGAACCACAATGAAAGGCAGGATCCTCCCAGTGTCACCTGGGCTAGGTACCACTGCCCAGGGGCACAGCACAGCTCCAGAAGATGCCATTCACATAGACGATGATGTGAACAGTGCTTCCGGGAGTTGTGCAATGCACTGGCCCTGGATATCACAATGTTTCAGCCACCTACCTCCTGTCTGGTACAGAGAATCTCAGGAAGAAACAAGGATAAAACTAGTAAACAGTATGTATGATCAGGAAATCACGAGTCACAGTCTCAGCTTCAAAATGGGATCCCACTTCCAGATGGCATCACATTCTCAAAAATTAAAACAGCTTCAACTCTAAAAGTCTTGTGACAAAAATGTATTCTTGTTGTCAGGATTCCACTGGATTATTTGAAAACTGTGGAGAAACTGTGTGGTGCAGTGGTATGAGCTTAGGAGTTCTCAAGACAAGATCTAAATGTGAAACATGTTTCTACCGCCCAAGGGCCCTGAGTTGGCTCTATTTAGCCCTGAGCTGGTAAATTAGAGATGATCGGAAGGATTCCTGCCCTGGAGTGTTGTGAGGACTGACAAAAAAGTGAGACAATGACTGTGCATTGTAAAGGGTAAAGGACAACACAAATGCCCCTTCATTTGACAAATAGTGTGTTCTACTTGATAGCTTGGGAAAAGTATTAGCTTTTTTTTTGAAATGTCAAAGACATCTGTCTTCTAAAAGGTATCCATTTTTAACATTTTTGAGAAACTTCTCATCCATGTAATTTTAAATGCTGCTGTTTATATGCTATATTATTTTATGCTTCTCTTACAAACAGGGGACTAAACAAACAGCCGGATGGCTGGGATGTTAAAAGAAAATGGCACTTTATAGAAACCTTTCCCAAGATTACCTGAAGGAGAGTGTGATTGCCTGCCCTTATCCTAAGAATCCTTTTTTTCCCTCTAATTATAAACTCAATATGTGATCATTTTGAACACACCCAATTGACATCAATGGATAGATCATCGAGACAAAAAAAAAAAATCAATGCAGAAACAGTGACCTTAAATGACACATTAAACCAGATGGACTTAATTGATATTTTTAGGACATTTTACCCAACAGCAGCAGAATAGTGCACATGGAACATTTTTCAGGATAGACAGCAATTAAGAAGAAAAAGTAGATATATATTATAAATATATGTAATAGGTAAAATATATATACCTCCTTTCTCATTGAAATACCACCTTCATCATATGGTATATCCATGTACATATATTATGTGTACTGACATCTGTTTCTGGACAGTTTGGTTCCATTCATCTGCTTTCTAGCCTAAAGTGATATCTAAGAGTTGGGCCCAGGAACTCATGCTTGCTTAGTTTTGCAGCTTTCATTTCAATTGTATTCAGATCATTTCTTTTCCTGCCGTCCTCTCCCGGGAAGCTGCCCAACCCTTAAATCATATTCATCCTTTAGCTCCCTCCAACAATACACAATGTCGCCTCTGCATTCCTCAGCATAGCTATTCATTGGGAATGTTCAGGGATGTGCTGAAACGGCTCTTACGGATCAAGAGAGCCGATATGTGTATCTCTTCCCATCTCCACGTTCAGTGATGTCACATGGATACTTTGAAATTGACCACAGTGAGAGAATTTATACCACAGAAACCAGCAAAAGCTACACATCTGGACGCTTGTTTTCAGAGAGGCAGTTTACCAGCATTGAACAGACTGTCTCTGAAGGCCCCCTAGGCCCAGGACTCTTCAACATGACTAACTATGATACAGCAAATAGATTAAAAGTCTAAAATGAATGGGACCATTATCTAGTCACTTAGTTTTATTGCATCAACACCCAAATAAAAATGTAAATTGAAAACAGGTAGCCTAAGGAATTCTTTTTCTATAATCCTTTTTTTTTTTTCTTTCTTTCTCTCCTTGGTAGGTAGGATTCTTGGAGCTCACTAAAATAGACATTATCTATATTAAAACCAGGTGGAAAAGCAAGATACAGCTTTGACCTAGAAGAATGTGACACTTCAGGTTGTGAAGGGAAAATAAATAACATTTTCTTGATTCAGTCTCTGTCCCAGGAGGTCTTGGGTTATTAAATATAACTGCTCAAACAAATAGTACTTCTCCTGCAGAAACTGGTTCTTGCTCGGCTACTCCCAGGCCAATCTACACAAAGCCTGTTAGTCAAACAGCCTGGGCCAGAGTAAAACCCTCTCCTGAATCCTGTGTAAATGCCTCGTTAGGCCTCCTTAGAATCCCCCAGTCAGCCTTGTCTATCTGGACACGATGCTAACTGAAGGTAACTCCATGCAGTGGGCCTGTCTGCCAGGGGCTATAAACACAGCCCCTGGGAGGACTCCTTCCTGGGTGGTGGTGGTTGGGGGTGGGTTTGAGGGGGACTCTCGGTCTTACAGTTTCCAGCAGTGCTTACTCATCACAGCCCTCTGTTAAGGCAATTTCTTCAACTAGTCTCCTCTGGATCACAAATGCCCCCCAAAAGTTCAGCTCTAAAGTCGTAGACTAGTAAATCCAGAAAGAGTCTCAGGAATATTTTGCTTCAGTCTTTCTTTTATAAGTGAAGCCCAGAGAAAGAGGGTTACTTGCCCAAAGTAACAGCAAAGCACTGGCCCAGGGAGAATTAGAACCCGGGTCTGCCACGTGCCAGTCCAGGGTTCTTTACACTGACATTCTGCCCATCCCTCTTTTACTGTCTCCCTTGGAGCGGGGAGAGAGAAGTGGCAACCTTGCGGGGAAAGGGGCAGCATCCTTATTACCTGTACACTACAGCGGTCACAGCATTCACGGATCCCTAAGTCCGAGAGAATGTCAAAGGTCCCCAGGCATTCAACTAATGGACAGAGATTTCATTGAATTCAATTTATGATGCAATTATTCTATTTAATTGGCTGAGTCATTTCTTAAAAATCTTTCTGATGCATCCCCCAAATAATAACTGAACACAAAGCCACAAAAGGAGAGAATTTAATCAAAATATTCTAATGCCTCCTTTTAGAAATAATTCAAGGACAAATAAATAGGAAGTCTTACTTCAGTCCCCTTATTGGATAAACCTCTCAATAAATTCTTCCATTATCCCAGTACCAGAAAACAGAATCCTCTATTTAATTTTCAGTGGGAAGAATAAATAGTTTCTAAACAAGACAGACCTTAAGAAATCATTGTAGCCTAAAGCTAGCTTTAAAAAGAAAAAGTTATATTACTTAATACTTTTGCAAGTTTCTTTGGCGCACATATCATAAATTGTTAAGAACAGATTTTCATGTGTGGCAATGCAAGCACGTTAATGGAAGAGCAATGGATCTATGCTTCCATTAATTTATTATCTGAATTATACTTGGATGGTTCCTATTGTCTGCATGGGATGAGCTGGTTCATTTTTATTCATATATAGATTTTTATGTCATATATGGAATTGCCAACTTACAAGGCTAAATGGCCGATGAGAAAAGTGACATACAGGGAGGTCAAGGTCATAGAGCTAATTAGCCTCAGAGCCAGAAATAGAATCTATGTCTCTTGACTCCCCAGAATGTATGCTGCTGATGACTCTCACAAAGTTTATAAAGCATCTTTTAACAACAATTTCCATGTTTTCATTAGATAAATGAAAATTATAATAGTACTATTTCTAATAAATGTTTGCTCCTAAGTTACACTCTCTTAGTGTAGCATCAGAATATTTATCTTTTGTCAATGACTCGCCTCACTGGCCCTTAAAATATCACAGTTTTTGCAAAGCAGGGGGGAAAGAGCTCAGGTTTAGGACTCACATGGAATAGAATTTGAACTCAGTCTGTTGTGAATAAAGATAGTACAGTTGGTTATATAATCTACTAAAGGATTTGAGCCCCAATTTCCTCATCTAAAATGGAACAATTAATGCCTACTTTATTAAGATTAATGCAGAGCCCCTGATATATAGTGTGTGGGTTTCGGGGTCAGGAGGACGGAGGCAGTGTTGAGGAGAGAATTCCTTTTGGCATTTGAAATCTACCATATTTCTGGCCTGTCTGAATTTTTTCATTCATTCATTCAAAAATATTGATTAGGCACCTTCTATAGCCAAACATTGTTCTAGAGATGCTAGAGATACAATAGTGAACTGGATGGATGATACCCTGGGGCATCATCCAGCAGGAGCTGGTGGCCCTGAGGGGAACACACAATGAAGCTGCTTTTACATGTGTTAGAAAAACTGCCAACTGGACTCAACTGCTATTAGAGAAGTGAACGACTGCTGAGACCATTGCTGGGATGACACTGAATGGAAGGCAAGCCGGAAGCAAGTCCTCCTCCCTCCTCCAATGATAAGTGCCCCCTATTGACAGAGTCTAACCAAGATCCAGCTAGCAAAGCAGAAAGGCAGTTTGCAATTCCCGCCTCAACGCCACAAAACAAAGTATCAAGGGTAGGTCTGGATCTTGCAAACAGTATCTTAACAACTAAATACATACATTCTTGATTCAGTCTCTGTCCCAGGAGGTCTTGGGTTATTAAATATAACTGCTCAAACAAATAGTACTTCTCCTGCAGAAACTGGTTCTTGCTCGGCTACTCCCAGGCCAATCTACACAAAGCCTGTTAGTCAAACAGCCTGGGCCAGAGTAAAACCCTCTCCTGAATCCTGTGTAAATGCCTCGTTAGGCCTCCTTAGAATCCCCCAGTCAGCCTTGTCTATCTGGACACGATGCTAACTGAAGGTAACTCCATGCAGTGGGCCTGTCTGCCAGGGGCTATAAACACAGCCCCTGGGAGGACTCCTTCCTGGGTGGTGGTGGTTGGGGGTGGGTTTGAGGGGGACTCTCGGTCTTACAGTTTCCAGCAGTGCTTACTCATCACAGCCCTCTGTTAAGGCAATTTCTTCAACTAGTCTCCTCTGGATCACAAATGCCCCCCAAAAGTTCAGCTCTAAAGTCGTAGACTAGTAAATCCAGAAAGAGTCTCAGGAATATTTTGCTTCAGTCTTTCTTTTATAAGTGAAGCCCAGAGAAAGAGGGTTACTTGCCCAAAGTAACAGCAAAGCACTGGCCCAGGGAGAATTAGAACCCGGGTCTGCCACGTGCCAGTCCAGGGTTCTTTACACTGACATTCTGCCCGTCCCTCTTTTACTGTCTCCCTTGGAGCGGGGAGAGAGAAGTGGCAACCTTGCGGGGAAAGGGGCAGCATCCTTATTACCTGTACACTACAGCGGTCACAGCATTCACGGATCCCTAAGTCCGAGAGAATGTCAAAGGTCCCCAGGCATTCAACTAATGGACAGAGATTTCATTGAATTCAATTTATGATGCAATTATTCTATTTAATTGGCTGAGTCATTTCTTAAAAATCTTTCTGATGCATCCCCCAAATAATAACTGAACACAAAGCCACAAAAGGAGAGAATTTAATCAAAATATTCTAATGCCTCCTTTTAGAAATAATTCAAGGACAAATAAATAGGAAGTCTTACTTCAGTCCCCTTATTGGATAAACCTCTCAATAAATTCTTCCATTATCCCAGTACCAGAAAACAGAATCCTCTATTTAATTTTCAGTGGGAAGAATAAATAGTTTCTAAACAAGACAGACCTTAAGAAATCATTGTAGCCTAAAGCTAGCTTTAAAAAGAAAAAGTTATATTACTTAATACTTTTGCAAGTTTCTTTGGCGCACATATCATAAATTGTTAAGAACAGATTTTCATGTGTGGCAATGCAAGCACGTTAATGGAAGAGCAATGGATCTATGCTTCCATTAATTTATTATCTGAATTATACTTGGATGGTTCCTATTGTCTGCATGGGATGAGCTGGTTCATTTTTATTCATATATAGATTTTTATGTCATATATGGAATTGCCAACTTACAAGGCTAAATGGCCGATGAGAAAAGTGACATACAGGGAGGTCAAGGTCATAGAGCTAATTAGCCTCAGAGCCAGAAATAGAATCTATGTCTCTTGACTCCCCAGAATGTATGCTGCTGATGACTCTCACAAAGTTTATAAAGCATCTTTTAACAACAATTTCCATGTTTTCATTAGATAAATGAAAATTATAATAGTACTATTTCTAATAAATGTTTGCTCCTAAGTTACACTCTCTTAGTGTAGCATCAGAATATTTATCTTTTGTCAATGACTCGCCTCACTGGCCCTTAAAATATCACAGTTTTTGCAAAGCAGGGGGGAAAGAGCTCAGGTTTAGGACTCACATGGAATAGAATTTGAACTCAGTCTGTTGTGAATAAAGATAGTACAGTTGGTTATATAATCTACTAAAGGATTTGAGCCCCAATTTCCTCATCTAAAATGGAACAATTAATGCCTACTTTATTAAGATTAATGCAGAGCCCCTGATATATAGTGTGTGGGTTTCGGGGTCAGGAGGACGGAGGCAGTGTTGAGGAGAGAATTCCTTTTGGCATTTGAAATCTACCATATTTCTGGCCTGTCTGAATTTTTTCATTCATTCATTCAAAAATATTGATTAGGCACCTTCTATAGCCAAACATTGTTCTAGAGATGCTAGAGATACAATAGTGAACTGGATGGATGATACCCTGGGGCATCATCCAGCAGGAGCTGGTGGCCCTGAGGGGAACACACAATGAAGCTGCTTTTACATGTGTTAGAAAAACTGCCAACTGGACTCAACTGCTATTAGAGAAGTGAACGACTGCTGAGACCATTGCTGGGATGACACTGAATGGAAGGCAAGCCGGAAGCAAGTCCTCCTCCCTCCTCCAATGATAAGTGCCCCCTATTGACAGAGTCTAACCAAGATCCAGCTAGCAAAGCAGAAAGGCAGTTTGCAATTCCCGCCTCAACGCCACAAAACAAAGTATCAAGGGTAGGTCTGGATCTTGCAAACAGTATCTTAACAACTAACATACATACATCCCCAGGAAGACAATCACTTGGCAAGGTGAGTGGGCCTTAGTCTTCCTGTGCAAATTTGGGAAGATGACTTTCCAAATACTGCTTAGAATTCTAAACCTTTTATTGTAAAACACCAACTGCTCAAAACAGTGTGCACCTGTATGTTTTCCTTTATTTTTCTAAGGAAGCATCTCTCTATGAGTTTGTTTATTCTGAAGAATTTTAATATTACAATAAATTTACTAGGATGACATGGGGAGAGGAGAAGAAAGTGAGGGATTCGGAAGATAAAAGAGGCCTATGGAGAAAGAATTGGGAAATTTGGGAAATGACAAGTGAGAAGAACTTTGGGAGGAGAAATGAAACCTCTATGAAAGATTTGTCTTAAGTTTTACCAAGAGGAATGCAAATACTAGTCTAATCCATGTCCCTACAAAATCTACAATAACATTTGCAACACTCACAAATGCTTTGTGGACCTGGATTTTCTTATGACCACCACTACCATCATCATCACCAACATCATCATTATTAGAATAGGAACTATATACATTGGTACAGAAGACAGAAAAGACAAAAGAGCATACGATAATTGTCTTCCTTCCACCACTACCTCCCAACCAGTAAAGAATAAATACGATGGCAGATATATTGTGTCAGGGCTCATTTTCAGGAAACAAAACCCATCTGCCTAGCATAGAAGAGTCATTCTAGATATTAAGTACTGTACAGATTCACCGGAAAGTGAACAAAACAGAATCTAGGCTGAGTTTCTCGGAACACCCCCAAAGCCTCATCAGAATTAAGCCACCAATAAAGCATCTGTTTCCCACCAAGTCAGAAAATTACTGGCTGCTCAAATGCCCACATCTGTCACCGTCTTCATCAAGGTGGGGGCCAGACATGGCACCTGCTACAACTTCTCTCGGCTCGCCAGCACAGATGGCAAAGAGCAGCCTCCAAAACGCTGGTGGGAATACAAAATGGTACAGCTACTTTGGAAAACATTTTAATGTGTCCTTTAAACTTAACTACACAATTATTCTGTCCAGCAGCACCAATTAAGGGCAAGGTATACATATTTTTTAAATCTTTATTGTTGAAAGTATTGCATATGTTTCCTTTTTTCCCCCATTGACTTCTTCTTAGCCCTCCCCGCCCTCCCTCCGCTGTATACAAATTCTTTGGTTGATTTCTTCCCACCCACCCCACCTTCTCTTTGAGATTCGACCATCTGTTCATTGCTTCTATGTCTCTGGGATCTGGAGAGTATTATGCTAAGTGAAATAAGCCAATCAGAGAAAGACAAGTATCACATGATCTCACTCATATGTGGAATTTAATGAACAAAATAAACTGATGAACAAAATAGATCCAGAGACATAGCAAAATCTCAGAAAGGCAGGGGGCAGGGGAGAGTGGGTGGGTGGGAAGAGATTAACCAAAGAACTTGTATGCATATATGCATAACCCATGGATACAGACAATAGGGTGGTGAAGGCCTAGGATGGGGGCAGGCTAGAGGGGTCAATGAGGGGGAAAGGGGGCATATGTAATACTTTCAACAATAAAGATGTAATTTTTTAAATGAAGTTAAGAAAATAAAGGAGGCTCCAGGAATTTTAGAGGTTCAGTTGGATTGTGTTATAAAGATGTGGGCAGGAAGGTGTCAGGTGACAAATGTTGAAAATAGAAGATGCAAAACAGTAGAGTTTTGAATGTCAGGCTAAGATAGCTGAAGTCATGCTTTGACGAGTGGAAAGTCACTGGGAATTGATAAACAGGGAAGGGATGAGATCAGAGCTGTGGTTTACGGAGACTAATCTGACATGTTTACTATCTTTTTCTTTTTAGTGATATAGTCACTCTCTATCAGAAATCTTCTTTGCCTTAACCCAAAGGAATTCATCTTACCGTGCAAATTTGAGCAGCTCTGATAAACTTCTTTTTCTGAAACAGCTCAAACCTACATGTGTCTAGGTCAACCTTGAGTAAAGTGTTGTTCTGCAATTTTTTTTCTTTCAAGCAATTAGTCTTCATGCTACTCCTCAAGCCAGCAACTACATTATTTTGATGCAACACTCTGAAATTAATTATAAGCCAAGGCCCAGCATGTGGTTACCAACAAATGCTCACCCACAGCAGGGAAATTCTCTTAGAAGACAAGGTTGCTGATAGAGATTCCAGTCATTTGTTTTTCACTAGAAATAATTTTTAAATGTTACATTCATCCCAAGATAAATTATATTGTAATGTTATAAAAAACATTTTAATACTTGATAAGTAATTATAAAAAATAAATCAATACTAAAAATTAGACTATCACATATTATTCAATTTATCTGCCATAAGCCATTTCTATGACAAGGCATGTGTACTAAATCAACAATTGATAATTTTAGATAAAAGTTGTATCTTAAAATTGTAAAGTTGTACAAGTAAGCATTAAACAGCAAGTTCAACTAATATTTTTAATAACATTATTTCCTCTAGTTTCCCAAACCATTTGAGAAATAAATAACTGCAAAGAGCACAAGTCCAGTAAGACAGTATTATTGAGCCATGTGGTATGAAAGGAGACAATGGAGACTTTGATAATTAATGCCCAGGTGGGCTTCTGGAATCATCTTTTTAGATGCCATATGTTCAATAATCAATGTTTTGGAAAAGGAATGGATTACTCCTTTTCCTATTGTTTGACACTTTGACAAACCATCCTCTCTTTTCCAAAGTCCATCCCAGTGTCAAATGAAGGGACAAAGGATGCAATATCCCCACACTTCGTGCTGTAATGTAGGCTCTTGTCTCAGAATCCTAGGGCTGTGATGAAAGCTCTGTAGAAGTGTTGAGAGGTGGATGGGCGAATAGACACTTTCCCAGAGAGGACTAGGGTACCATTAGCCCTCCAACAAACGAGCTCACTTGAAGCTTTGCTGGACCTTGGTGTAAACTTCTTATTTAAATGACAGAAAGCACATCTCCTTTGTCTGGTCTGGAATGATCATTCTTTAAAAATCAATACATAAATTCCTGATAACCCTGCTAAACTAGTCGTCATGGTATCTGCACCCACAAGCCTGCATAAATCTCCACCCAGTTTGGTTAATTGATATTCACAAACATTATTGAGTATCTTGAAAAGAGAGCTGTATCTGAGCCTGTTGGTTTATTAGAGTCAAGGATGCACATGGGCATTTGGTTTACCAGCATTTCTACAAATTCTATCTTTCCACACATTTAATCCATATGTGTATATATATATAGTTCGTTCTTAAAGATTCATATCTGGAAGAAGATTGAAAATATTTTTATAATATTCCAGTTAACTCTGGATAATTGGTGGGCAAACATTTATTTATCCTAAAAACTCTTTCATTCTAATACCTGCTGTAGGTAAACATTTATGCTTCTTTTCCCATCCAGGTATTTACTATATAATCAATTAATAACTGTTTTGCTGACATCCTAATCCCCTTCATTTTTATTTTTCAATAAAATAAGAGGAATGTTTGAAACTCAAATACTTTACTTATTTGTCAGGGAAATATGAAGCAGGTAGGCCTTGCCTTCCTTCTGGGAGAAACTTGTGTATTCCCATCATGAATTCAAGTAGGATTCCTTCAATATTCTCTGTAAGCTGCAGAGTCCTTTGAAACATAAATTCTCTTACCAAACACCCTGTTTCAAGAGAAAGTTTATGAGCTGTACTTCTTACTGCCGTCAGAGAAAAGCGTCTACTCCACAGAGGCATTAACAGAACCTGGAACAAGATGTCTCTTTTGGTTCCCACAAGGTAATTTTGTTTAATGTAAATTTCTAGATCGGACACCCATGATATTTTTAAAAATGTACTCAAGCATCAAAATTTTTTATCCATCACCTTAGATTACATGTACCTATTATACCCTCTAATACACACTCCTTATACTAAAGCATTATGAAATGTTTGAATAAAGTGGTTTACAATTTCGATAGCAACAAGTATTCTACTAAAGTGAAACACTCAAGAGGATTATGACAGGGTACGAGTGTTTTCAGTCTTCCATTCAACATCACCCCCACCTACTGAAGAGAAACTTGTCTTCGCCCACGCTGCTTTGCCCTCCTCACCCTCCAGCTGTAGATTTGAGAGAATAGATTGAGATGGCCTGAGAATAAGAAGGGAAACAAAAATAACCTGTTCACTGAGGTTGAGGAGACATTTGAGGCTTTTCACTGGGCAGAGGCGCTAAGGGAGAATATTGCAACATAAGAAAAAGTTATTTGAGATGAATTTTTGGTAGATCATGAAATAGATCTCTTTAATATTCTTTGAAAGAATACAGACTGGAATTCCCTTTTAATCACTCTGACTACTGGACTGGACTTCCCTTGATGTAACTCTGTGCAGAGAATGGTCCACATGGGGTCCAAAGAATTGTTCAAGTTATATTGTACTTGTTTTCCACTGGGGGGAAATTCTACATTTTTAAAATATCTCTTTTAAATAAATTTCTATTGAGTGCCTTTTGACAAAAGACAAGACAATTTGTATTCTTTTTAACAGAAGGTAGAGATAAAAATAAACCTGTTCCAACATGCTTCATAAGGCTAAGCATACCAAGCCCAATAAAATTCTGGTCATGAAGAGCAGCAACTCAGCAGGTTGTAGTGAAGAATTCTCAGGGCAGTAGCTACAGAATTCATCTATCCTGCAAACCATGAGTCATTATGGCTTTGAGCCAATTGTCTTTAGGTATAGAATTCTTGATCTTATAGTTCCAAATTACATTACAATATAAGCTGAGTCACAAACATTGCATTTGTACTGGGTCCCAAGGTAGAATGTAAAGGAAGGCCTGTGTTTACCACTGAGATGGCTATTATTTTGTGAGAGAATATTCCAGTGCTATGCCTTGTCCACTTTTCCTATTTGCTGTGACAATTATTTCCGTGGAACAGATCTTTCATTTTTCTACTGACTATGACACATCCTTGACTTTCAGACTCTGCTGGGATGACTTTGTTGGAAGAAATTTTATTCAGGCTCTTAAAATAATTATTGGGGTCACAGACCCCACAGCACCCCACACTTTCAGTCTATTTGAAACCTGGCAAAATGAAGGATCCTTTATATCCTAAATCACATCATGACTCTCCTCTGCCAATAGACTTCTTGGCTCCCCTTTTCACTCAGTGTAAAAGTTGAAGTCCTTTACTATCCAATAAGATCCTATGTCCTCCTCCTCCTCCTCCTCCTCCTTCTTTTCTCTCTTCTCTCTTCTCTCTTCTCTCTCTCTCTCTCTCTCTCTCTCTCTCTCTCTCTCTCTCTCCCGCCACACTGACCTCTTTGCTGTTCTTCCAAAAAGCCAAGCACACCCCTGCCTCAGGGCTTAGAAGTTGCTGTTCCTTCTACCTGAAATGCTGTTCCCTAGATAATGTATGGATTCACTTCCTTTAAAGTTTTTGTTCAAATGTGCCCCAGTGAGACCTTCCCTCACCACATTATGTGAAATTATGATAGTCTTACCAGAACTCTCTATCTCAGCCCTTGCTATTTTTTTCTCTGTAACATTATTACCCTTTAAGAGAATATATAATTCATCTGTTTATCTTGTTTATTGCTTATTTTCTCCCACTCAAATGTTAGCCCCATTAGGTAGGGATTTGTTCTGTTTTGAACACTGCTGTATCCCCAGTTTCTAGAACAGTGTCAAGCACATATAATATTGTGGTCAATAAATATTTGCTCAATTAATTAGACTGAAAGTGCTATGAGGACACTGGTCTTTCTGCGACGCTTAACACAGAGGTGAACTCATAGTCGAGGCTTATTAAATTTGTGTAGAACTACATTTGAACCAAATTTATTAACAAATATAATCCCAATTTTAATAAAGAAGATGAGAAAAATAAGACTACTATGCTCTAATGATGCAATGTTAAAATAGAATCCTATTACTACACTTTATTATTTTTCCATCAATTTTTAGTAGAAGGAGCTTTCTATCAATTTTGTATATACAAGTGGTGATATCTCTGTTTTTAAGATAAAACAGTGTATTGAGCATCTGCTATATGCCTAGCAGTAGGAATACGAAAGTGAAGTCTCAGGCTCCATTCAGTGAGAGAACTCTGGGCCACCAAAGATGGTTTATAGTCTAGGCCTCGGGCAGCTCAGTCTTTCTGCAATGATGGAAGTTTTATATATCTGTGCTGTCCAACATGGTAGCCCCTAGCCACACAAGGCCGTTGAGCACTTGGAATGTGGCTAATGTGACTAAGGAAATGCATTTTATTTAATTTCAAATAATTTTTCAATATAGTTTCATTTATTTTAAAGAGGAAGGGAGAGGAAGAGAGAGATAGAAACATCAATGATGAGAGAGAATCATTGACTGGCTGCCTCCTGCACACCCCCATTGGAGATTGAGCCTGCAACCCAGACATGTACCCTGACCGGGAATTGAACTGTGACCTCCTGATTCATAGGTCAACGTTCAACCACTGAGCTGTGCCAGCCAGGTCAGGTTAATTTCAATTAATTTAAATTTTAAAAGCTACATTTAACTAGGGGCTACTGTATTGGACAGCAGCTCTAGGTCAAAGAAATAAAATGCCCCTAGAGTAGCAAACACTAATAAGGTTTTATTTTTATACCCTGTCATAAGGTACTCAAGTGCTGCTTAAGAGTAGACCAAGAAAGGAACTAGTGTGTATATGTATGAGAGTGTATGCTTTTGTGAACATGTATGAGTTTATATATGTTTAACTACCCACAGAAAACAGAGAGGGGGAAAAAAAGAGTAAAAAATATTTTTAAATGATCTCCTAGGTGTCTGGCACAGCATGGGAGCTCAGAAATCTGAATCGCCTTGTCACTTATTTGTAGATCTTTCCCCAGCATAATTTGAAACACAGATCTCAGGCCTCAAGTCAAGAGGGAAGATAGATAAATAAAAAGCAAGATGATAAGAGACATACACCCCTGGAAAAAAGTCTTTAGGCAACAAATTAAAAACACTGGGTGTACTGACACCCACTTTCAGCTCTTTCTCACTCCTGCTGGTTCCTTCATTCTGAGATTCACGTGGAAGATTAAATTGCCAATGCTTTTCCACCACCCTATCATTTTACTGTAACCTACAGGTCACCCTGTGGTGAACACTAAGCTACAATATCAAAAGCAGTATAGTCCTACTCTCCTACAACTAATATTTCATTGAGGGTAAAAAGTTCAGCTGTCATGGGTGGAGTTCCTTCCTAACTTTCCCCAACACTGTGATGGGTGTTGTCTTTACATTGTGTACCCAGGGGACCCCTGGTCTCTAGCTCACCAACCACTTACTTCTCAGTCCTAGTTATCAAAGCTCTCCTGTTGCAAAATAAATGGACAAACAAAATAGAAACAGACTCACAGACTGGTAGTTGCCAGAGGGAAGAGGGGTTGGAGGGTTCAGTGAAAAAGGTGAAGAGATTAATAAATACAAATTGGTAGTTACTGGGGATAGCCATAGGGATGTAAAGCACAACATAGGGAATACAGTTAATAATATTGTAATAACTATGTATGGTGCCAGGTGGGTACTTGAAATATTGGGGGAGGGGTCACTTTATAAAGGATATGGTTGTCTAACCACTATGCTGTACAAGTGAAACTAATACAAAATAATATTGAATGTTAGCTGTAATTGAAATTTCATTTTTCTTAAAAAGAAAGCTCTCATGCTGCTATAAGGAAAGAAGAAATAAAATTGTAAGAATAGTTCATGAATGCCTAATCATCTATGCTGTGTACCTGAAACTAATATAATATTGTATGTCAACTATAATTTAAAATTTTTAATTTAAAAAATAAATAATTTTAAAAATGAAATGTTCTTAACAAACAATTGCAATAATGATTAATAATAAATAATTAAATAAAAAGTAACTCATTGTCAATTAATAATGAATCCATAAAATAACAACTTTTTATCTAGGATAAGTACTTCACATCCAAAACCAATAAATGTAATCCTCAAACCTTACTTCTAGTACCTCTCAGAATAATTTTGAAAACAATATTTTGAAAAGAATGTTGAAGCTTATGAAGAAGCATCTTTCTCCCCTATAATCTCTCAATAAAAGATGTTTGAATGGAATATTAAAGCTTATTGACGTCATGTGTGCCCATATATACACCATGCTGGTACCAGTGTTCCCTGCCTCAACTTATATTATGAATTTGTAAGCCCTCGTTCCCATTCTTTGACCCTGGGAGTAAATCAGAAGAAAAAAGGGAGGGAGAAATGAAGTCTCAGAGTGAGTAGGAAGGACTTCTGGGCTGGCCCAGGGAAATGGTAGCTGCTAAGCTGTGTATCTCTACCCACATCCTCTGAAAAAGACCACATATGTTTTTAGAGTAAGAAAAATCACCTATGATCTCCTATGAACTTCAGCATCATAAAGAGCCTGAAAAAGACCATACATGTTTTTAGAGTAAGAAAAATCACCTATGATCTCCAGCATCATAAAGAGCCTGGGGGTAGGGTGACCTTCACGGTATTTATAAGTAGAGAAATACCCTTTAAATTCCAGCAAGGCCATCTCTAGAGTCCTCTCCTCACACCGGGTGTGTGGAAAGTGAGAGGAATGTGGGGAAACTGTGCAGGAAAGAGGAAGGGAGAGCAGAAAGCCTAACGTTATGGAGAGCAGACAAAATCATTCCTAGAAAAAAGTTGCCCATTAACACAGGTCCAAAACCTTACAGAGGCAGCACTGGCTGTAGGGAAAGGTCTTGAAAATGAGGCTCGAGGAGATGGTTTCAGGAAGACACCACTTCCATGGGACCAGAAGACATGGAGAGAGGGAGGGAGAAGTGCCTTTTTAAGATGTGGTAGAAAGGGAAAGAAGAAAAAGCAGAAATTTCAGAGTCCTGCAGAAATAAACTGCTCTTTGCTCTACTAACAGAAGAAGGCAGTCTTGGGATAAGGATAAGACACCCAAAATCTCATCCTTGATCATAAGAATAACCAAAACTAGAATTGTGCCTTGATAGAAGTTTACTACAGAAAGAAAACAGAAATTAAAAATCAAAACATTCCAGCTTACCCTCCACATTTTGCTGATACTAGCTCCAAAACAGACTCATTAGCTAGGATGATCCTGGAGTGAACAGGAAAAAGCCCTCCAATAACAAGTGAATGGTTTGTGGCATCTACATATCCATTTAAATCAAACTTGCCCAGCAAACGACAGGTCTGTTCTTTCTCTTTGCCTTCAATGCCCAATTCAGCCCAAAAAAACACAAGAAATCCTAGAACCAAGTACTTTTTGCCGCTGGTCATTTTAATAAGGTGAGTTAAAGAGAAATGACCAGTATTAAAAGTTTTAATGAGGCACCTTGTTAGAGTATCACAGTGAGTGTGCGCCACACCCCTGTGGATTCAGCTTGCTACTGCTTGCCACATAATTGTCATGCTCAGTCAATCACAGAGCTCCCATGCAATTTATGGACCTGGACTAGGAGCTGAGTAAAAGAGCCTCGTAAAGGTTTCTTTTGTTCTTAGCAATAATATATAATGAAATAGTGGGTTTTGGGTTTAAAATAGTCATTTCATGTTGCAGAATTGTCCCTTTCTTATTTATTGTCCATCAGATTCATTCATTCTCATTTCAGCCCCCTTGTGGGAACTGCTCTTGCCCCAAAGGTGAAGAAGGAGACATCATGCCACGCTCTTTCCTTAGTGGTATAAAATAAGTCAAGAGAACCACAAGGAATCATTTTGAATCCGTGTTCTGCCACTTGTATTAGTGTGATGGCAGGAATGTCGCTTCATTTCTGTGCCTCAAGTTTCTCCTCAGTGACCAGGATCATAATCAACTCATTCTAGGAAAAATTTTCTAAAGCCCAAAAGAGTTCCAGGAACATTTTTCAAGGACATCGTTTTCTTTAACCTGCTCTTCAAGGTGGAGTCTTGCCCTCAGCTCATTCACTTTGCTGACTTTGTCACTGGTTCAGGCACAAATCCCTGAGGACTTCTGGGTTCTTTCCTTAGAATTCGCTCCCCTGCCTTTCTTGTTAGGCCCCTCTCAGAGACATCTACAAGTCCCTTTCTCCAGGTCACCTGGATTCCCAGTCCCCCTTGGACATCTCCCCTTGGAGTATAAATTCATAGAGTATTTTCAGAACACAATCCTAAAATATGTACCAGGAGCATGAAAAATGATTTTACTTTGTAGTATTTACCTCGAGGATGCAATGGACATCCACATAAACATGATATGTATAGATATTAAGTACAGTTTTATTTATAACTAGAGGCTCAGCGCACAAAATCGTGCTTAGGTACAGTCCCTAGGCCTAGCCTGCGATCAGGGCTATTTTCTCGGCTGCTGGCAGCCGCCCCCCCCCCCTGCCCCCCCCCCCCCCGGATCCCTGATCCCCATCCAGCCATGGGAGCCTGATGAGTGCGGGGGAGGGGGACCAAGAGGTCAGCCTTTCCCACCCGCTCGCCCGCCCCACCCTCACGACCAGTCGCCCTCAGTGTTTGCAATTCCCAGGATAATGTGGCCCAGGCCACAGTGATTACAGCCTCCAAATGTGTGGACTTCATCCAAAAGAGGCAGAGGATGAGCAAAACCATATTGTTGCTGTTATGCAGAGGTTTCTCATGAAGTTCACAGTAAGGGACGCTCAACACCTCACCTGCCCTCATAACACCATACATGACTTTACAAATGAAGAAATGTGAGTCCACAAGGCTGGTATGTGCTAACATAAGTTACCAATGCCCATGGCCTTTTTTGGTACTACTTGTGTCCTATCATCAGATGAATGGATACTAAACCACTTCATTTTCTTATTTCCTAAGCCAGAGCTGTCATCTAGTCGAGAAGTGAACATAACACCTAGTTATATGTGTTTACATTGTTTTTACTTTATGTAGTTTTTAGTGTATGTCTCCAACAGTTAAAATTTTACTACCTGTATTGAATTTTGTGACATTGGGACATTATGGCTTGCCTGTATCTTTATCATGAGAAGAAAGGAACACTAAAAATATATCAATTTTCAAAAGTATATTGTTATATGAAGTGCAAGTTATTGATGAGAGGCCTTGGGGCATGTAAGAAGCAGGTTTTGTTATCTTTATAACATGTCAATACTAACTACTTGTTACAGAAGAGGCCCCTGTGTCTAAATAGATATAGCCAAGGAGAGAGACACTGAGCCACTGCGGGCGTAAAACCTTTTAAACAGCTGCCTTGCTGAACTGAGAAAGCCACACGTTATCTCCTCTGCTCCATCTATTTTTGGGGAAACAATTTGACAACCTGATTAATCTCCCACCTCTACATCAGCTGACTTGCTAAGCAGCAAACTCTTGCCACGTGGAACCTAGAGTATCCTTCCTCCACAATGCATCACATGGTACATAGTTACATGTGCTGTGCCTGTAACAACAATGATGAGAACAGTAAGCAAGTGACTGGAGCAGGGAAACATTATAATCATAGTCTTCTAGAGAATAAACATCTATTTTTAACAACATTTAAAATTCAAGAAAACCTGGCCTGCTTTAATGCTCAACTGAAAAATTTGACATGCATGCCTGCTCCAATCTTGCCTCACTTCCATTCCCATACTGAAGGAAATTGACCATGTCAATATTGAGGCCATTTAAAAAAAAATGTATGGCTTTATTGAGATATAATTTACATACCACAAAATTCATCTAAGCCCAATGATGTAATCACAAGTGTCCTCACAAGAGGAAAAAGGAGGAGATACTATGTCAAAGAAGAAACAATGTGACAAAAGCAGAGATTGGGATGCTAGCTGCCTCTGAAAGCTGGAAAAGGCAAGGAAATAGATTTTCCACTCAGGAGGACCGCCCCTCCTGGCATCTCCTCTTAGGCCAATGAAACTAATTTCAGATTTTTGATCTCCAGGAATATAAGAGAATAAACTTGTGTTGTTTTAAGCTGCTAAATGTGTGGTGATCTGTTACAGAAGCAATGGGTAATACAATAGTAATAAGTTGGAAAATATCCTAATATCCAACAAAAGGGATTAGTTGGAAACAACCTAAATATCCAACAAGAGGGGTTAGTTGGAAACAACCTAAATGTCCACAGGATCGAATTAGATACATAACTTCTGATGATTTTAAAAAGAATAGGTGTGCTTTAATCATTTTTTAAAATGTATTAAAAGGGACCTGGAAGGCTATCAAGTTATTAAAGTGCATAGGCTATGGGTATTCTATATGCTAATCTTCTTTTTTAATCTGCAGGGAGCCTAAAGCTAAATTGTTGTGTTTTTTTAATAATAAGAGAGAAAAGGCAATAAAATAAGCTTGAGTGATGAAAGAAACAAGAATATAAAGGGGGAAAATTGACTTTTCAAGAGATTGATTGGATTTGATTTCCTAATTTATTTGTAGTCAGCTTTTCCTGTATTATTTGTTCAACATGTTTACAATAACTTTTTTCATCTTATAAATTAGTTGAAAACAAGTACTTCTAATTTCTAATTCACATTTTTATAGCTTCTGTACATACTATACATATTATGTTATAACCTCTAGTACAGGAATGTGTATTTATGTGCCATAAGACACAGTGCCTGTCTAGAAATGAACACTTAGATGTGAGAATCATGAAAACTAAGTAAAATAGTTTAAAAATGAGGCAATATGCAATAAAATGTTGAGTTTGACAGCTTCGATTTTAAGAGAATGATGATGGGGTGTTTCACAAAACCAGGCAAATAGTTTTGCATGTGCTAAGATTATTTATCTACATCAGGGTCTCCGAACTGTTAGTTCAAAATACACCAATTAATAACAACAATAAAAGCAATGACAAAAGTCTTAACAATAACAATAACGGTGTGTCATTCCACAGCATATTTGTCTCATTGTCCACCAACCCTTACAAAAACTATATGCAGCAAATACTACTTCATGTTTATTTTCACCTTCTGCATGAAGCTGGAGCTCCAAAAAGATAAGTAATATTCTCAAGGTCACAAAGGTCCTTAGTGGCTTTGATGCATTTTCTCATCAGTGACCTGCCCATGGGAGTACACATATCCCAGCTGCTCATCTGTCTTAAAGGATAAACAATAGGAGGCATTACCAGTAGCTCTGCCCCTGTCTATTGGGGATTTCCAGTGAGGAGGCAGATGTGGCCAGAAGTTGTGGACTGACATCTACTCAAGGTTCAAGGAACTCCTAGTGCCTTGGGGGTCATGTCAATCAGTCTGTTTTTAAGGGAAGTAGGTTACTGCTCAACTTGCCAGAAGTGACTTTCAGTATTTATGGCACACATCCATATGATATAGCAAAATCAGAATTCATAATGATCCAAATGGGACTAAATGTAACTATTTTCCACAACTGTTCTCATCTTGCTCCAGTCTCTTCTGGCACCATTTTTCCTGATGCCATTGAGGTAGAGTTGGGATGAGGTTGGGGAGGAACACTTGATTCTGCCAAATAAAAGTAATAGTATATTTTTCCATGTTAAATGACCAATGCATTTCAGATTTAGACTCTTCATTTATGGGGGTTTCTTTCCTCATAAGAAGTCTCCTCGACCAATTTTCCTTCCCTCTTAGTTCAAGGGAAAGTTCATGGCAAGGTGGGGAAGAGCCTCTGGTCCATGTGCCATCTTCTGGGTCCTTGCTGGCCTCACCCCTTTGATCATTCTTGTGGCTATCATGTCAGTACCCACAAACAAGGCTGTAGACCTCTACTCATAATTCCATTCACAAGGTCCTTCACTCGGAGACCTCCTTTCCATGACATCAGGCTTCTTCTGGCCTATCAGTCCTCTCCACTTTCATGCAGAAGTACCTGTAACTCTCCAGTGTGCCCTGGTACAGACCACAGAGAACAGGGGCACTGTTTTAGGCCCTTTATGGAAACATCTCTCCCTGACATCACTTCTGAACAGATCCATGCAATGGTGCCGTAAAAAACCCTCAACAGCCTGCAGCGGTGGGCAACCCCTGGCACGCGTGCCAAACATGGCACGCCAGTAATTTTTGCTGGCACGCGAAATCCTGTCTTAGAATCTTCTATTTACAATTTTTTTCTTAATATCGACTTTTTTATTTTTCAGATAAATTCAGTGTAGGTGCATCTTAGATAAATAAATAATTTTACATAACATGTATACATTAAAAAATAAATGTATTTTTCATCATCATATACTGTGTTTTTGTCGCTCGAATGAATTTTATTACTTCTTCAAGGTTCTTCACATACGTACACCTTAAGAGATATCAAGTAGGCGTAACATGTTCTCAAAAAATTAGGGTTGGCACGCAGAAGAATTTTGAGTCAGAGATTTTGCTGGTTTTGGCACGCACTCACAAAAAGGTTGCCCACCCCTGGCCTACAGTCTCCCCAGTCTGGCTACCATCTGACAGCCCAAAGCCTGTTTAGATGTTTAACCCTGAGGACATGGAGAGCCAAGAAACTCTTATCAGGCCCTCCTCTTTCTCAGCCCCTTTCTTCCTCTCCCACCAGAAGGACTTCCTATTTACTTTCCCTTCTGGGAACAATTCTCCTTATGTCATAGCTTCCTTCTTACCAGTCCCATGAGCTTCCCTTCTCCAGAGGAATATTTTTCCCCTTCCTTGGCACCAAAAAACCTCATGGTATAGCTCTAATGGTAGAAGGACTACAGAAAAAAAAGTAATTTTTAATTACCAAAAATAATTTTGAAAAATCATTTCAAAAATATTTGTTTCTCTACAAAGCAGGGATTAAGTGTGATGATCTGTCTTCAGGACTTGGAGGCTTGGCTCTACCGCTTACTAACTGCATGGCCTTGGGCAAGTCACTTAACTATTCTACAGTTTCCTCATATGTGAAAAACAGAAACAATTCTAAGTTTGATCTGAGGATTAAGCATAACTGTGAAAAAGCAGGTGTGGCACTCAATATAGATGCTGGCACAAAATAAAGTGTCTTGCTAGCATTATTAGTTTCTTTATCCCCTGGCTACTAAGGTAGTCATTTATTCAGGTTATTGAATTTCCTAATGCAAAAAGGAACACTAAACAAACAAAAGATAGGCATCATTTTCTTTACCTTCAATACCCATAAAATTCCACCTTCAGTGTTTTAGATTCCCTTGCAGAATGTCATGGCTGAGATGCCTGACTAACCTTGGATGACAATGTGCCAGGGGGTAGAATTCATTAAGATCTTAGGAAGTGGGTCCTGGCTTTCTGAAAATGGTATAGTTCTAATCAACCTGACAAAATCTTAGGCTAAAATGGGTCTGCCACATAGATACATATTAAAACCAACCAGAAGAAGTATCTGCTTGGTTTTAATATCTAAAAAAAGGCATTTGCACATCTTAAATGATCTATTTAACAATATGTTTTATTAGCATTGAAAAATACCTTTTTTTATACTTCAGTAAGTGCTATCATCAGTACATAGTATTCTGTATTCAACAGTCAAGTGTTCAGTAATACCTGATTATTGTGGCTTAATTATCAAAGTCACTTCTGACTGGATCAGAAGCACTTTGAAACCTGGCTAAGATTATTTATCTAGTTGTTCCAATGCATTTCAGTGAAACAAGCTAATAAATTTACTTGGCTCACAATCATGCTTTCTCAAAGTTTGTCGAATAACAAAATGGTATCACTCAATTGCTTTGAGCCAATAATTCCTTAGAAACTACCATTATGGAAAGATTTGGGGCATAAAATAAATTTTATTTAATTTAGTAGGATACATACAATAACTCAAATTGGACTACCATATTCCTTGTTCATTGGTTCATTCACTCAAACTGTGGTTGAGAGATCATCAAAATAAGCCAGATTTGCAATTTCATTAACTCATATCAGAATGCACAAATTTTTCTCTCAGAACTTGGCAGTCTAAACAGTAAATATATGTTTAATTTAACTAAATATCTAAATAATATTTCTAAGATGTCTGGAATATAGTTGCTCTTAAAATGTAAATCACTAGTAACACCCCAGACATGATCAGAATCATATTTATAGTATTAATTTTCATCACCTACAAAGAAATGGTTGGCAGAGCAAACCTCATACTAATTCCTATGCAATTAAGAATGGAATTCTTCATCACCTACAAAGAAATGGTTGGCAGAGCAAACCTCAGACTAATTCCTATGCAATTAAGAATGGAATTCTTTTTTTTTTTTTTAAAATAAACCTGATGTAAAATCTCTGTCATCAGTGATGCAGCAGCAAAAGTCCCACTGATAATATCAAACGGAGTCATAAAGTTTTCTGTCGGACTATCAGTGTACATGTATACATTAAAAAATAAATGTATTTTTCATCATCATATACTGTGTTTTTGTCGCTCGAATGAATTTTATTATTTCTTCAAGGTTCTTCACATACGTACACCTTAAGAGATATCAAGTAGGTGTAACATGTTCTCAAAAAATTAGGGTTGGCACGCAGAAGAATTTTGAGTCAGAGATTTTGCTGGTTTTGGCACGCACTCACAAAAAGGTTGCCCACCCCTGGCCTACAGTCTCCCCAGTCTGGCTACCATCTGACAGCCCAAAGCCTGTTTAGATGTTTAACCCTGAGGACATGGAGAGCCAAGAAACTCTTATCAGGCCCTCCTCTTTCTCAGCCCCTTTCTTCCTCTCCCACCAGAAGGACTTCCTATTTACTTTCCCTTCTGGGAACAATTCTCCTTATGTCATAGCTTCCTTCTTACCAGTCCCATGAGCTTCCCTTCTCCAGAGGAATATTTTTCCCCTTCCTTGGCACCAAAAAACCTCATGGTATAGCTCTAATGGTAGAAGGACTACAGAAAAAAAAGTAATTTTTAATTACCAAAAATAATTTTGCAAAATCATTTCAAAAATATTTGTTTCTTTACAAAGCAGGGATTAAGTGTGATGATCTGTCTTCAGGACTTGGAGGCTTGGCTCTACCGCTTACTAACTGCATGGCCTTGGGCAAGTCACTTAACTATTCTACAGTTTCCTCATATGTGAAAAACAGAAACAATTCTAAGTTTGATCTGAGGATTAAGCATAACTGTGAAAAAGCAGGTGTGGCACTCAATATAGATGCTGGCACAAAATAAAGTGTCTTGCTAGCATTGTTAGTTTCTTTATCCCCTGGCTACTAAGGTAGTCATTTATTCAGGTTATTGAATTTCCTAATGCAAAAAGGAACACTAAACAAACAAAAGATAGGCATCATTTTCTTTACCTTCAATACCCATAAAATTCCACCTTCAGTGTTTTAGATTCCCTTGCAGAATGTCATGGCTGAGATGCCTGACTAACCTTGGATGACAATGTGCCAGGGGGTAGAATTCATTAAGATCTTAGGAAGTGGGTCCTGGCTTTCTGAAAATGGTATAGTTCTAATCAACCTGACAAAATCTTAGGCTAAAATGGGTCTGCCACATAGATACATATTAAAACCAACCAGAAGAAGTATCTGCTTGGTTTTAATATCTAAAAAAAGGCATTTGCACATCTTAAATGATCTATTTAACACTATATGTTTTATTAGCATTGAAAAATACCTTTTTTTATACTTCAGTAAGTGCTATCATCAGTACATAGTATTCTGTATTCAACAGTCAAGTGTTCAGTAATACCTGATTATTGTGGCTTAATTATCAAAGTCACTTCTGACTGGATCAGAAGCACTTTGAAACCTGGCTAAGATTATTTATCTAGTTGTTCCAATGCATTTCAGTGAAACAAGCTAATAAATTTACTTGGCTCACAATCATGCTTTCTCAAAGTTTGTCGAATAACAAAATGGTATCACTCAATTGCTTTGAGCCAATAATTCCTTAGAAACTACCATTATGGAAAGATTTGGGGCATAAAATAAATTTTATTTAATTTAGTAGGATACATACAATAACTCAAATTGGACTACCATATTCCTTGTTCATTGGTTCATTCACTCAAACTGTGGTTGAGAGATCATCAAAATAAGCCAGATTTGCAATTTCATTAACTCATATCAGAATGCACAAATTTTTCTCTCAGAACTTGGCAGTCTAAACAGTAAATATATGTTTAATTTAACTAAATATCTAAATAATATTTCTAAGATGTCTGGAATATAGTTGCTCTTAAAATGTAAATCACTAGTAACACCCCAGACATGATCAGAATCATATTTATAGTATTAATTTTCATCACCTACAAAGAAATGGTTGGCAGAGCAAACCTCATACTAATTCCTATGCAATTAAGAATGGAATTCTTAATGGAATTCTTAATGGAATTAAGCCCAAATTGAGTAAACTTTATTGCATTTAGAACCAGAAGCAGAGCTATTCCCCTAAAGGATATCAGTCAGAACAAACTAATGCCTGGCAGTGTGGCTCAGTGGTTGAGCATTGACCCATGAACCAAAAGGCCACTGTTACCTGTTAGGGCACATGCCTGATTGTGGCTTGATCCCCATAGGGGGTGTGCAGGAGGCAGTCGATCAATGATGCTCTCTCATTTTTGATGTTTCTATCTTTCTGCCTCTCCTTTCTCTCTAAAATAAATAAATAAATAAATAAATAAATAATTTTTTTAGAGAACAAACTGATACCCTTCTCTCTCCACGAAGCCAGTTTTACATTTATTGAGAAAATTCATTTCAACATTTCTGGTTGTCTATTATTCTCAAACTGGTTGGTTCTCCATTAATTAATGAATCAAAAAAATCATTGAAAATTTTCATTTTATATTTGTATGAGAATCATGATTTTTAGCTTTTTATTAAAATTACTAGAGGCCTGGTACATGAAATTTCGGGGTGGTGCGGGGGTCCCTCATCCCAACCTGCATCCTCTCGCAGTCCGGGACCCCTCAGGATTGTTCACCTGCCGGCTTAGGCCTGCTCCCTTGGGGATCAGGCCTAAGCTGGCAGTCAGACATCCCTCTGGCGACCCAGGAGACTTCGGGGGATGTCTCCCCTGCAGGGAGCAAGCCTAAGCCACAGTCAGACATCCCTAGCACTGCTGAGGAGGCAGGAGAGGCTCCCACCACTGCCGCTGCGCTCGCAGCCGTCAGCCTGGCTTGTGGCTGAGCAGAGCTCCCCCTGTGGGAGCGCACTGACCACTAGGGGGCAGCTCCTGCATTGAGCGTCTGCCCCCTGGTGATCAGTGTGCATCATAGTGACCAGTCGTTCCGCGTTAGGGTCAATTTGCATGTTACCCTTTTATTATATAGGATCTTTAAAACAGATCCAAGATACCTACACCAGTCCCTTCCCAAAAGGAAATGTTGAATTTCACTTCCAAAAAAAAAAAGAAAATATTAATTCTAAAATCATCCCTTAGAGAGCATCCCTGGAGCAAATCACACATTTTACCTGCCATTTCTTACATTGTTTCATTTTTTTTTGTTTTTCTTAATTAAAAATCATTAACCCATAAAGTATAAATAATCTATGTGTATAAAGCAAAGAGTGACATCTTCTCCCTGAACCCATAGGTATCACTTCCCAGAAGTAACCAGTGTTGCCAGTTTACCACTCTCATTTATCTCAATCAAATAAAGATTAAAGTGAAGATTGTGCAGACCGGCTGGCGTGGCTCAGTGGTTGAGCATCAACCTACGAATCAGCAGGTCACAGTTCGATTCCCAGTCAGGCACATGCCCGGGTTGCAGGTCCAATCCCCAGTGTGTATGTGTGTGGGGGGTGGGGGTTTGAGGGTAAGGAGTGGTTAGCAGGAAGCAGCCAATCAATGATTCTCTCTCATCATTGATATTTCTATCTGTCTCCCTCTCCCTCTCCCTCTCCCTCTCCCTTTCTTTCTCTAAACTCAATTAAAAATGTATTTAAAAAATAAAAATAAAATAAAGTCAGAAAACAAGAATTCTGCACACCTTTTGTGGCCTCCTCACAGGTACCATGAGCAGACACCTGCCTGTAGAAGCTGCCCCTGACTCTGGAATCGCTTCTGGCCCACACCTCACCACGCACTCTCCCGGATGCTCCACTCCTGGGGTTTCTGTGGTGGTTGATGTTCCCCATTTTTGTTCTTTAACTTAACACTCATTTTTTAAACAACTTCCAAAACCCAATTAGAGACCCTCTGTGCCAGTGGTCAGCCTTGGCACTCTTCTAGAATATAAATTCCATCTTTGCCTTCCACAAAAGGGGGTAAGTAAATACACATAAAACCAGGTGAGAAAGCAGCCCTGCTGGCATTTAGGCCACGTTGTTCCCAACAGAATATAAGCCACACTCAGAGAAGAGAAAAATGTCTAAACAAGGCCACTCCACGACCGCATTGAGAATAAGACAGAGATAAGGCCACTCTGCAACCACAAAAGTGGTGAAACATCCCCCTCTTCTGTTTAACAGGAGAGACTGCTGCTCCTGCTCCTCGGTAAGAGCACGCCCACCCACGCCAGTCCTCCTGACTGACTGATAAACACGCTAAGATGCACAATCACAAATCCGCTGCTCTCTCCTCAAACAGCTGGTCCACAATTGGCCTCCACAACCTTAGACCCACCTGGAATCACCCAGAACCCATTCACCTGCTACAAGATGCTTCTCCCAGCTCCTCCAGGTTCCTTGGGAGCACTTGCAGTCTTGCTACAGCAAGAAAAATAAACCACACTTCTTTTCATTACACTCATTGTGTTCCTGATGGCCTTTCGTTGGTGGGCTTTAACACAAAATACCTTATTTACTTCAAGGACACATTAAATCTCATTCTGCTCTTCCAGGAATCCTTAAAAATGCTTCTCTCTGTATGCTTTGTATCCTTCCATTTCAAATGAAGAGTCTTCTTGGCATGCATTTTCTCACTTTAATCTAGCATCAAACATGTAAAGCAAGTGAAATAAGTATTTTTGTCCCCAGCGCCCAGTGAGGTTGAGACTGGTGCAAGTTCATTCAGGGAGTTGTGAATAAGGCCATGTAGAGCTCTGACTTCTCCACCTCTGAGAACACTCCAACACAGGGGGAGAAAAGAGCCAAAAGTTTACATTGATCCCCTCAAAAAACACACCGGGGGCACAGGAGCTCCTAGAGAGGCACACCAAGAGCTGAGCATGGGCTCAGGAACAGTGGCCACTGATACCTGAGCACCTGCACCAAGGGGAAGGCTGGCCAAATAAGCTACTCCTATTGCCCCTAGTCCATACATACATTGTCTCATTGGGAATGGCCAGACTAGGGAGACTGGAGGCAGAACAAAACCTGTAGTCAAGTCTCAACTCTGCTCTTGATGTGTATGTTAATTGCTTCTCCATGGGGAAGAGTGATTAGGAATTCCCAATCCCTGACTCCTTTAATATTTTTATTTTTTTAATTATTTCAGAGAGGAAGGGAAAGGGAGAGAGAAACATCAATGATGAGAGAGAATCATTGATCAGCTGCCTCCCGCATGCCCCCCACCGGGGATTGAGCCTACCACCCAGGCATGTGCCCCCGGCAGGAATCGAACCCAGGACCCTTCAGTCTGCAGGCCTGCACTCTATCCACTGAGCCAAACCAGCCAGGGCCCTGACTCCTTTAAACACTCCATCAGTGCCCTTCTTTAACTGCCGCCACATCTGGAGTCCCCATATTCCCAACCCTTCACCCACTGTCTCCCACCCACACCTTCACAGGCGCCACCTCCAGGCTTCAGAATAACACAGCCATCCCAGAAGGTGATCGGAGAACCTGCGGCTACACTGCCCCTATGTGTGACACCAGCAACTTTGTGAGATATAATGTCAGCAGACACCTGGCTGGTCATTAAGACTTCCTCCAAAGCGTTGATAAGCTCACCACTGAAGAATAAGCCTTGAGGTTTCAACTTCAGACACATGTTATGTCCAGAACCATCTCTTCCCAAGACAGCTGAAGCACTGGCATGGGGCTGGGGCCACCTTCCTAGTTAGTGCCCTTGGGGAGGTCCCAAGTGGCCTGTCTTACACTACTCATCATTTGGGACAATTTAGATCATCAGAGATGTTGTAATAGCAGTTAACATGGGAAGAGAAAAGTAACAATCCTTGATCCCTGTCTCCTATGCAAATGTGACCACTTCCATTCCAGCAAATTCTGAATACCTCATTCCAAGGGATATGGCTAGAACCTAAGTCTCATTGTCTTCAAAGTTCTTGCTTTTTTCACTGAACCTTCTGGCATAAGACCAATGAGGATTTTAAATAACCACTTCAAAAGAGGCAACTGCTAGAGATCACTGACCTAGCATTGACTCACATTGAACTGGCGCTATCAAATGACACGTTCAAGTTTTCCTGCCATGACCTGCACCTCAAAACACATGAGGACATGTAGTAGGGCTTTCAAGTCTTTTAATATAAAATATAGCAAGATAAATTGCTTTCAGTACATATATATTAAATAGAATCTCTTTAAACAGATTTCCATTTAGACAGTTATTTGCAAACACGAGAAATAACATATTCCATGAGCTGTCACCACATGGATCAAACATTTGCAGAACTTTCAGCTGAACATCCTGATGGAACCCTGAGTCACTATGATATTCTTGTGCGTGTGTGTGTGTGTGTGTGTGTGTGCATGTGTGTTTGAGCCTTATTTAAAACTCAAGCATTTCACTTCCCCTGGAAAGGTTGTTGGTTTATAAAACGCCTTCTGGACATCAAGTATAAATAAATGAACTTTTTGAGAAAAGTCATTTTTGAGTTCTAAAATTGGTGTAATGAGGTGTAAGTGAATTCATGCTATTTAGGGTTCCGCTCAGAGGCAAGTGCTGTGGTGATTTTACATAGAGGCTATGTCTCATCTCCCTAAGTAGACCCTTAGTTCCTGAGGACTAGCCCTGGGCTTTCTACCTTTTTTATGTTCCTCATAGGAGGCCATAAAAGAGACTGATATTTAATGAGCCTATACTATGTGCTGAGCACATACAGTACCTCGCCTAATTTTTTTTAGTTATACCAAGCACAAATATTCCTATAATTTTAAGTAAACTGAGGCATAGAGATTTAAGACACTTACCCAAGATCCCTTGAGCTATTCTACGAATCTGCTGTATACCCATATACTACACTGTAGTGTGATATACGGTACTATACTATACCACACCACACACCATAAAATGCCTCACTCCAGCTCAGCATGAAAAGCAGATTATGTTCACTAAAACCTAACCATCCAGATTACTACTGAGTGAGAAGTCAAGTCAGTTAGAAGGTACCAATACATCTTCCTTCCATTTTCAAGAACATCCACTCCCTACTTAATAATTTGAAAAGCCACGCAGCAAATGTAAACCATTCCAAAATATGCAACACATAATCTCATCATCAAAGGAAGAGGACAACCTAACAATTACCTGGTGAGAGTTAGAGCCACATACCTGATACATGTGTTCAGAAAGCACTTATTGAATGCATGCATGCATGCATGCATGAATGACTCAAAGCTAAGCAACACATTTTGCTCTGTTAAGCATTAAGAAATCACTTCAGTTACTCCTAAACTAGAAATATTAACATGAAGCATAAGTTATTGAAAAAACTGAGATGTAAGATACACTCATTGATACATTTTTTTTATCACAAAAATCCCAGCACTGTGAGATGTCCCTTTGTCTGAGGAGGTAAGCACAGGAGACTCAAAACAGATGCTGCTTGTAGACAGTTGGAAGAGTTCGGCAGATGCTCTTGGCCCCCAGGGACTAAGGCTGCAGTGTTCGGGTACAATTCAGCTGCTTTAAAGTAAATAAGATTTGGAAATTCAAATGGTGAAGGAAAGTGAAAAATCTAATAAATCCAGCCTGCAGGGAGGCCCTCTGCTGAGAAGACTGAGTCCTCCCCCCGTGCCCATTCTGCGTATGTGTCCTCTCTAAATATCACAGTTGCTGCAAAACTTCAATATGGCAAAGGCCAGAGGGGCTTCCAGACTCTGCAAATGAAAGGCAGTGTGTCACTCTTCAGAGACCCAGATTTGGGCTTATCATTAACGCGGTTCCTAGGAGGGTGCTTCACCCACCTAGCCAAGTCTGCACAGAGAGGATCAATGTACAAACAGGCTGAAAATGAAGGACGAGGGCAAAGGGGTCTTGTAAAATCCAACCACCATTTGCCACTCCAGATCCAGCAGCATTAGGGTAGCTAAATCGCAGGAATTGTCCCTCTGGCTTGTAGAAAAATACTGCTTGGGCAAAGGTGGAGTAGGGCACTTGGTGGTTTTATGCACAGGAGGACTTTATTGAGTGGAGATAAATGAACACATTGAGAACAACCAAACAGGAAGATAAAAAATGTGTGACTGGATAACAGGCAACTGCAACACCTAGTGTTGGGCAGTGGAGCTGCTCAAGTCAGACTCACCCATGGATGTTGACATGACCTCAGGCATGAAATTCTAGGCATAGCACATACACATTCTTCATTTCACCCTGCCCTGCCCACATAGCTCACGCGAAGAGCCATTTCTACCTCCACCAGCTGCACACGAGAATTTTCGTGTCCCCTCAAGAGCAGGGTTGGCCACTGTTTGATATTATCTGACTTCCTAATTTTTACCAAATGAATTATGGGAAAATGGAGTCATTTCCTTTTAAATTGCATTTTCTGATTAAATTCACTTAAGATATTTAATAATTATCCAAACTTCCCTTTCTATTCATTACTTATCAACATTCTATATTTCTGACTTTTCTGGCTGTAAGTTAAAATTATGTTCAACAATTCCTTGAATATTCTAGAATCTAAATGGTTAATTCCTTCTTGGTTTTATACACTGAAAATAGTTGTTCCAAGCTGTTTTCCTGTAGATTGCTTCTCTATGATGACCAATGATGAGTAAGAACCTTTAATTCTGATAAAAATAAATTTCCCATGCCCTAGCTGGTTTGGCTCAGTGGATAGAGTGTCGGCCTGCGGACTGAAGGGTCCCAGGTTCGATTCTGGTCAAGGGCACATGCCTGGGTTTCAGGCTCAATAACAAAGTGTCAGATTTAATTTTTTCAATCCCCTGGGGGCGTGCAGGAGGCAGTCACTCAATGATTCTCTCTCATCATTGATGTTTCTCTCTCCTCTCCTCTTTCTCTCTCTCTCCCCCCCCCTCCCTTCCTCTCTGAAATCAATAAAAAATATTTTTTAAATAAAATAAAATTTCCATGTACATTGTAAACTATCTGGAGTCTTATTTAAGAAATCTTTCCTCAAACAGCAAGACAAAGATACTTTCCTGCATTTCCTCCCATAAACTTTAGTTTTATTTTTCACATTAAGCTCTGTAACCTACCTAGATTCCATGTGGAGACGTGGATATTCATACTGCTTCCTGAGTGGGCAATAGCAATGCAGCTGCAGCCAGCTGTGCCATACGGGACGGTTGGCAAAAATTCACAAATCTTCCCATTTTTCAAGAGAGGCCAAAAATCTTGATTCTTTCTACAATGTCTCCTGATTTTAAAAACATAGTGTTGCCCAAACAAAAATACATATATGCACATGGAGGGTTGGCAATGGTGAGGGAGTCAGAGGAACCAAACATGCCTGTGTCTCCTCCAGGCGTGGAGTGCTATCGGGAGTCCAGCTCAGTGCAGTGCACAGAACAGGTGCTCAGTCAGTAGTTCCTGCCACAACGAACCTACATGAGCTCGGAAGATAATAAATGTCACATTACATATGCCTTCCCCTTACTGAATAAATGCCAAATGTTTATAGTAATTACGATGGATAATAAATCTCCTGCTCTTCTAGCCTTACACCACAAAATTAATGCAGCCTCTGGCTGCCTCTCATTTGCCAGGCCACTCAGCAGCACATTAGCACTCAAAAATAAACCTCCTGGGATAAACACCATCAGTCTTCACTTCCTGAGTCATGAGCTAAACAGTGTTTCTCTGCTGCAACAAAAGCTGAAACACAACCTTGAAGTCCTCATTGAGATTTAATGGCCTAACCTTCTTTTCTACAACTCTCCATTTATCTTTGGGAAAGAGCAAAAGATCCAGCGAAGAACTAAGGAGAGGAGTTTCTAAAGGAAACCTGAACAGGCCAGTCTAACCATAAGCACCATGGAAATTGTTCAGACCATCTGAAGCTGGGTCTACCACCCACTACTAAATGCTGTGCTTTTCTTCTTCTTTTTAAATATATTTTTATTGATTTCAGAGAGGAAGGGAGAGAGAGAAACATCAATGATGAGAATCACTGATAGGCTGCCTCCTGCACACCCCCTACTGGGGATCGAGCCCATAACCAGGGCATGTGCCCTGACTTGGAATCTAACTGTGACCTCCTGATTCATAGGTTGATGCTCAACCACTGAGCCAGGCTGGCCAGGCTATTAATTTTTAAATCTCTGGATACTTATTACCAACTTCTGGGAAATCTCACTATGTGCTACATCATTTATTCAATCATTAAGTAAAAGTACCAATTCTTGAATCTAAGTAATAGGAATATTAATGGGATGCTAGCTGTGTATGTTTGAAAAATCTTGAGATTGATTATGGACATAGTATATATAATTCCTAGCACCTTTTTCCCTAAAAAACAAAGCATTAAAATAAATAGTTCCATTCATTATATCATTACATCCTTACCACCCACACTGTAAAGATGCTGCTTTCTAGAAGAATCAGAAGCTGGAATTTTCTTGCACTTAGGTCAATATTTTGTCTATTGAAGCTTTTACTTAGATATCAGAGCAAATATCGATCATCCTAATGCAATTGGGTAAAGGCATCTTGACAAAAGGCTCTCGTGTTCCTCACTAGTCAATGTAGCCACATTAAGTGGAAATTTTTAAAATATACTTTTCTCTGTGGTGATATTTTTTAAATGTGTTGGCAAGTGACATATTGCTAAATGAACTGTAATATAAAACTGCATGTATAATAGCATTCTGAAATATGAAAGAGTAATTAGAATTCGACACAGTATTTGGGTAACAGTGAGGTTAAAGTGAAATTCCTAGTTGCTTTTCTCGTATCGTGTGTGTGTGTGTGTGTGTGTGTGTGTGTATAATTACAATAATCCAGTAACAATCTACAAAAAACAAAAAAACACCCTACGTAGCTATGGTATGAAATATAGCTTTTGATAACAGTAGAATTTTTCTAAAAAAGAGAGAATGACAGGTTTTTGAGAGTTTAAGATATAAACTCAATATTGATTTGAGCCATGTTAAAACAATAAAAACTTTTCAAAAATACTGCTGAATTAAAGTCTTCTCAGATAGCAGGCCAGACCAGATCAATGCTGTGAAGGAAACATACTGGAGCTACCTGAGAATAATGAGGGAATTGGTTCTGAACACAGTTATTTCCTCAGATCCTCATATTGGTAACTCATTCATATACACATTTACTTTGATAAGTTTGATCAACTCTTATAACATAGTTCTGAACAATGAAATGGATCCAACTTTTGTATCAAATTAATAAAGGTAATTTGTTTTAAGAAATTGGGAACTGATTTGATCAAATATAAATATAAATATAAAAAAAGTGTATGACTTTAATTTCAGAAACACAAATACATACCCCTTTAAGCTAATGATTTAAATAAAAAGCTACCCAGTATTTTATGTCCACTATGCTCACTGTTAACATTCTAGGCAAAATGCTGCCCACCCTCTCACATATGTAAGAGATTAAGTTCATTATCCAGAAACCCCTGATAGTCTATGCAAATTCTTATTTCCCATGTCCCAATAGTGTCTGTCCTCTTTGCTCTTGCTCTGACTATCTCATGAACACTGAAGCTTAACGACAAATTGTGAAAGTGGTTTCCTCCTTTATGACGCATATTGAAGACAAAAGGCATTAAAGTCATTTCACATTAATTTAGCAAAGCGGTTTTATGCCAACATTATCACAACATACAAGTATGCCATGAACAATTACACGATTATTTCACAACTATACTACTTACTCCAATTAACAAAATATTTCTTTATGAAAAGTCTGTTCCAAAGGTTACATTCACTTCTTCATTTAATACCTTAAGGTCATAGTAGATTCAAAGACAGAAAATTTCTTACCTTAGATATCTGTATTCTCCAAAAGCATACACTCCACTTCGGTTGGTTACTTTTAGTATACTCAAGAAATAGCCAAACTCCGCCCAAAGTTTCATGATTTTGTTAATCAAAGGGCCTTAACAAAGTCAAAAAATGCCACAGGAATCACCAGTGAACAAAGACCCTAGTGGGTAGGTAAATTAAGATGGAGGTGCTCAAAAGATTCTCACTCAGGAACTTAGGTTTCTGGCAGGTAATCTCTAGATCTCCAGAGAATTATTCCAACACAGCTCCAGGACTCGGAGTGGGTACAGGGCTAGCTCAGTATCAGTTTCATGATCTGGCCAGACTCAGATTTGGAAAGGTGGCTGCAGCATAGGGGTGGACTGCCCGGCTGGGCGTCGACCCGTGAACCAGGTCACGGTTTGATTCCAGGTCAGGGCTACATGTCCTGGCCTGGGCTCAATCCCCAGTAGGGGGGCGTGACAGCTAATCAATGATTCTCTTACTGATGTTTCTCTCTCCCTCTCCCTTCCTTTCTCTAAAACTCAATAAAAAATATTTTTAAAAAATAAAAGCTTGTAAGAGTGACATATTTGTAGAGTACTTTGGTTTACAAATGGTATAGGGCAGGGGTCCTCAAACTTTTTAAACATATATATATATTCAAAAAGAATAGATTGAGAGAAGCAACCTCAACAGGGGCAACATTTATGTCAGCTGCCTTAATTATCACCAAACATACCTTTTGAGTGTCTGAGCAACAATGCAGTGTTAGACTCAGTTCTGGAGTCTGGTCCCTAGTTCTGAACTAATTTAGCTATGAGATCTTCAACAAGGCAGTATCTATGGCCTTCTCTTCTCATCTATAGGTTTGTCTAAGACTTTAAACCATAACCAGATAGGCCAGGTATATTCCTCATTAACAATTTGTTCCAGTGGAGAGACTTAAAAACTGCCAATGCTTGAGCCCCACCAAGATTCACATTTGAGTTGATGGAGGGGTCTGAGCATGACCCAGACTTAAGTCCTCGGGCAGTAGTAATAGGCACCCAGGGTTGAGAACCACTGGCAGAAAGAGTTGGGTAGCATACCTGGGCCTCTTCAATATGAAGACCAGGGCTGGGAGCTGGCATTTTGGACTGGGAGAGTACAAACCTCTTGTCATTAAATGAAACACTCAGGAATATAAGAGCCAAGGATGCAACATCACTATTGTCAACACCCTGCAGTGGTGAACTATCCTGAGCTCCTATGCCACCTGTGTGGCTCAGCTACCTCAGTAGGGACAAAAGGAATGCTTTCCGATGGTGAAGGCATCCAACTTGTATTCAGTTTCCAATTATATTAATTTGGGACAATGAAAGGAGCCTCCATTGAGGTGTGTCCTCACCAAATTCCAATGAGAATTCAGAAAAGAGGGGGAGAAAGGAGCAGAGTGTAGAATAGTGGAGTAGTATATAAAGGTAGAAAGAAACAGAGGTATAACATTGGGCATGAGTGTCAGAGGAATTTCTGGAAGATACTACTATCTCCAAACACTAATCACTAACCATCAAAAAGAAGATGATTTAACACTTTGGAAGTACATTTATCCCTGATGGTCTATTACACTGGTAACTTCCTGTTAGGCCTTACCACAAAGGCCCATAGAGCATTACTTCTTCAAGGCAGAGAGCTGCAAGCCTGGATTTGAGCTCCAGCTCTGCCAACAATTACCTGTCTACAACTGATTGTGGGAGACTCTTTACTGGTCTCAAAGCAAAAGCATATTCTGCCAACTTTCCCAAAAACACACAATGAAAAGATGGCCAGCGGGTACATGTTGATGGGCATTTTCCAAGTGTCATGATCACAACGGAAGATTCAACTGTTCAAACCCTGCTTACCTATGCCATAGCTTCAAAAAAGGGAGTAACATTTGACTTTACAATGTATTTTTATATTTACCTTTGGGTCATATCTGATGTGGGGGAAAAAATTAAAGGACAGTCCCACCTACCTAATCTGAATGCCTTCATTCTCTCGAGGTTTCATTCAAGGATTTTGGTAGAACAGGCTCTCAGGAGTTAAACCCAAACACAGCAAGAAACAAACTTTTACAATTCTTATTTAGCTACATGCATGCTGCTGCTTCAGGAAGAAGGCAGCAAAAGATGGGTTCTTAAATATTGTATCTGGTTCTTAAATATTCTTTTGTACTTCCCAATCTTATGCTTCCCAAACGATGCTTCCAGTGCTCTGCTACTCTCCTTCTAATAGGTACAAAGAAACAAGGCATATTAGAGAGGCACCCAGGTGAGTGGTGAATGACAGGAATGCCATCATGACCTACCAAAGATCACATTTAATTCTGAAACTCCTTAGGTATCCATTACTAAACTGAGCTTGTTTCCTTAAGTGTAAAATGGGATTATAATCTTAACGTTTCTCAGATGCTCAAATGAAATACTCCAAAGGTATAGAATAATACTATATGGCACAAAAGTGCTTTGCAGAGGAAGAGAGGGTACAAAGTGTCAGGAAATTTCTGAAATTTTAATTTTTTCTATCATGTCAAGCTGTGCTTTGGAGAAACCATTTTCCAGTATTAAGTAGGACTATATAAGAAGGGGTTTAGTGAATAAATATCAGGAAAACATCAGGCTAAAAAAATTTTAACAATTGTTAACTTCAAAATTTCTCAGAGTTTTGAATGCAATATATACCATGAGTCCCCAAGATGGAAGGACAAGTGAACAGCACTTTCCAAGCTTCCATGACCTAACCCTTTACATGTACTATTCAGGGGAGCATTGTTCCCTTGAATGCACTCTAGGGGCGGGGACACAAAAAAACAACTATTACTACAGATTCCTAATATTTGCTTGAAAACAAAATTATAAAACACTTTTGCTAGAAATTTTTCACATAAACATAAATATTTGTAAGCCCTTTATAGGTTGTCTATTCCAGGTCTAAAGGCCAGATCACTAATATATCCTCTTTTCAAAGGGCCATTAAGAATAACCCATCATCAGGACAGAGAAGGAACCTTTCAAGTTTTGTAGAAGTCAATGGACTCCTTGGTCTCAAGTAAGGATATCGGTTACAATAGACAGAGTTCTTCCCTCGACGGTCCAGCAACAGTTTTCTTGTCCTCTGGGCCAGCCAGAATGAAGACATCTGCCACGCATAATTTTATTGGTCTAACACTGAATCCCATACAAAATTTTATACCTTAATACAGAATTTTGAAAATAAGAGGCAGCAACCTGAGATGTAAGTGGTATGAGAAAAATATAGACACCTAAAACTAATATGTTGCATATCAATTATACTTCAATAAACAAAAGAAGAAAAACATGGTAACATTCTTAAATAGTAACATCAGCTAAAATACTGAGAAATGGTTGTAAAATATACGTCTAATACTGCCTATTTTTATAGTACTTACATGTTACAAAGGATCTGGCAGAAACTGGTGGCAATGGGAACAAGTCTTACACCACTTCTTGAATCTTCTCTTACAGCTGGTAGGATTACAAAGTTTGGCAATTGCGCGCACAAACCAAGACTAGTCAGTCTTCTGGGCAGTGGGTAATAAACCTAACACATGACATCTAAGAGTTCATTTTACAACTCTTCACTAGGTAATAGAAGCTGCGGGCGTGCATTTGTAAGCTGCGGGCATGCACAATGGTCTTCGTGGTCTCAGAGCTTCCCCTCTGACCAAACGAGATTAAAGCCCTCAAACTTGATGCTGCACCAAAGCCAGTCTCTTCTAGGAAGAGAACAGAAACTTCCTATCCAGGCTGCTGTAGTAGGCAATATAAGGCAGGGAGGATAAAGCTCCTTATTAGTGAAAAAGCTACGTGAGCAACACGACATCTATGGGAAACAGGATTTGAAAACATTTTAAACTGAGACCACTCATAGTTTCTTTCTCCCATGGCTGTGGTATCATGAAATTCTAAAGCACTTCTGCAAATTCCTAGTGCTTTTCATCTTAAAGTAGCTTACATTTATAATGCCAGTGTACTGAAAAAGTGGCTGGAACAGTCCACCTATACCTTTATCTGACATGTTCATCACTTCCCCCACCCTTTGGAGAAACGAGGTTATTGACATGGAAACTCAGATTCTCCAACAGGCATACATACTAAGTCATGGGAGTTTTCTAACAGCTCTTAGAAACTGGCAAGGGAACTTGGAAGCCCATTAATACCCCAAACTCACCCACCTCCATACATCTTCATTGACAGACATCAATAGCAACAGTAAGTTTACACATAAAGAACAAGTGAGGGAAAGGCAAATGCAGTGTCAATCTGTCTGAGTGTAGGCAATGATGCGTTGATTATACCCGTACAAACTTCAGTCCCCTTTAGTTATTCCCAACTCAGCCTTCAGGCCATAAATTTTTGCTGTGAAGAATTCAGATGTAATATAGCCGCTCCAGCACTCTTCACAGTACTGCGTGTCAATACTGGGAATGGTCTCTAATTAATTTAAACTGCACACAGTACTTTAGTGAAACAAGAAGTTTATTACTCCCACTCAGTAGTTCCTGGGGGCTTTGATGTTAAGTCATACATAATTCGAGAAATACCAGGAATCTTCTTAATCTCAGTGACCATCTTTAACACCACCTGTTATAAAACAAAGATTACAATTAAAAGAATCCACTGCATGTCCAAAAAACCCAAAGGGCTTGCATTTGCAATTTGAAACTGTAATCTATTTTTACTATTTGCTTCTATGTACATGGGATGGCCTCTGATTAATTTTAGGTAGTGAACCTACTTCCCTCTATAGGTTGAAGTCACTGAAATTCAATACTACTCAAAGTACGGCCCACAGATAGGTGTGAGCCTACGGGTTATGTTTGTCGCAGGTCCACGACAAGTGTTTAGAAACATTCATAGCAATTTCACATTGCTCTGGCATCTAAACATAGTATTTTATGTGTTTAAGCCAATTCTTCACAAATTATCTGTGGCTAAAACAACTCTGAGTCTACCAAGGTGGTGCATAATGCATTATAATAATAACCACTGACAAGTGTACAGGAGGAGAAAGCCTGGTCACTGAACAAAAATTTGGCAAATCTGAGCCTAACAAAAAACAGACTGTAAGCCACATTTCCCAGCCCAGCTGTGCAGCTACAACCAGAGCCTTGCATTAGCTACTGGAGCAGTGGTCCAACTAACAAAAGCTCAGTGTGATTTTCATCTTCTAACAAGCAAATGACTCCTTGGTGGAGAGAGAATAGGAGAGGGAGATGGTGATCAAAAATTGAATTGCTGGTAGCAGAACATTAAAGAATTCTTGGGTTTCTGGTCATAATGCCATCAATTCTCATCCTTATTTCCAATAAACTTTTCTTCACTCCTCAGGTTTTCTTCTTTACTTAGAAAATATTATTTGTAAAGTAGAGGTTGGTTGGCAAAATTAAATAAAGTTATAGATTAGAGTTGTTTGGTTCCTCTCCATATGGTAATCAGACATCTAGAGGGTTTTAATATATTTAAGGCCTTTTTCTACTACAGTGTACTGAACAATCATGTGGAGATAAAAAGAGCCTGTCTTCTGAACAGAAAACCAAATATCAACATTGTCATAGTCTATTCCACTCGCCATATTATAAAATGTATGAGGCATAGAAAATATACATTAGAAGGAATATATAAATTACCTCTACAGGGATCTCATTGCCAGGTGTTGCAGGTATACCAGTCATGAAATCACTAGTAATAAAGGTTCGAATAACCACAGATCTCTGGCATGAAGGCTGCTTCTGAAGTGGGTCCCGATCAAAATGTAATGGTGTCAAAATCACTGGCATCTGACTGATTTTTCCAGCATAACCTAGAGAAAGGAAGTTAACATAGAGAGCCAATCACCATCCATGGAAAAGCACTGCGACCTAGTTCAATAAAACCCTCCCAGACAATATCTGAAGTCACATACACACACCAGTTAGGACAGCCATTGTGCATTGTTTCCAGCTACTCTCATGGCATTTTAAGTAAACTCAATCACAAATACAAGTAATAAAATTTGACTGTAGTGCTATGATGTAGTGATGACACTATATGTATGTAACGTATATATAAAGCCTATTCTTTTAATTCGTGGTAGTTATGGTCTAGAGGAAATACAGTTAGGTTCTTGCAAGCCTCTGGTCACATTTCATCAACCGATCAGTAGATACCTTTTTTTATGTATTTAATATTTATTGCAGATTCATTAACATTGAATTCACGGCCAACAGCACTATAATTCAGGCATGAACAAACCTTGCTAACCTACATATTTTCTCTCTGAGGCACATCACAGCCTTCCTGTGCTTAGAAATCTAGACAGCACCTCAGCACTATGCTTGGGGGACATTTTTTTTTTTTAAATATATTTTATTGATTTTTTACAGAGAGGAAGGGAGAGAGATAGAGAGTTAGAAACATCGATGAGAGAGAAACATCGATCAGCTGCCTCCTACACATCCCCTACTGGGGATGTGCCCACAACCCAGGTACATGCCCTTGACCGGAATCGAACCTGGGACCTTTCAGTCCGCAGGCCAACGCTCTATCCACTGAGCCAAACCGGTTTCGGCTTGGGGGACATTTTAAACAGTGAAATCACCAACCAAAAGCATGAAAATGCCAAAAATATGCCACTAAATAGCCTACAAAAAGAACATTTGTTTACAGTAGAACTAGAACAAGAAAGCAGAGTACTGCCTTGTTCAACATCAGTTGCAAGTTGGGCTACTCAAATTTTTTGCCACTCTGCACATGCCTGCACACAACCAAAGGGTGGATAAGTTTTTTATGAAGGCAACATCATAGAATTATCCATAAACATGAAAGCACCTAAAAATTAAGAATCTTATTATTCTACTAGAAATCACAATGCCAAGCATCCAAATTTTAGTTAGAGCATGCAGTGATAAGCAACATGAGCAACTTACCGGACTCCCTGAGAATGTTCTGAGCCTCAAAATCAGCTTGGCGTAAAGTACTGAGCACCCCTGTTGTCAAGAAAGTGGGAGTAACATCCGTAGGAGGCTCTTTAACTGGTGGGCCAAATATATAGACAACTCTAGAAGGAGGGAAGAGAAAATTACAGAGAATTACAATTTAGTATGATAAGCAATGCACAAGGAATAACATTCTTTCCATTTATTCTTAGGCCCCTCTCCTACCCACTTCAAATCCCCAAACGGGTTGGTTAGAATATAAAATTATAGAGGGGCCTATGTTCCATGTACCTTCCTCAAAGTGTATTCTCTAGAAGACTAATATCTCAGAATGTGCAAAGATATATGTGATTATCATATTCCTCTTTTCATTTAATGTCTTGAGTTAGAGTGTCCCCAATATATCATATCCAACTGGAACCTGTGGTGAAAATAGGATATTTGCAGATGTAATCAAGTTAAGATAACGTCAGGGTGGCCGTTAATCCAATGACTGGGTGTCTTTCTAAAACCAGAGAAATCTGGGAACGTAACACACACAGACAGAAGAGGGCATGTGAGAATTGAGAAGATTGGCATTATACTGCCACAAGCCAAGGACTGCTACCAAACACCAGAAACTAGGAAGAGGCAGAAAAGGATCCTCTCCTAGAGCCTTCAGAGAGCATGACCCTGCTGACACCTTGATCTTAGACTTTTAGCCTCCAGAATTGTGAGAGAATGAATAATTTCTTGTTTTAGCTTCTCTGTGGTAATGTGTTCCGGTAGCCCCAGGAAATTAATACTCATAAGCTTGGGGAAACAGTGAGTTGAACAAATAAACAGGTTTTTACCACAAAACTTCAGAAATTGTAATATGCTAATATGCACTGGAAACATCCAAGATGAGGCTACAATGAATTTCCCAAACTTATTTGACTACTCAATCTTTTTTTCATTTTGGGCAACACTAATCCCAAGGAAAGATTCTCCTTTCCGCTTTATTAAAAATGTAACCAAAATGGACACCAAAACTTGGTATCCTACTAGTTCCTTCTAAAAGGAATAACTCATAAGTGCTTTCAGTAAATATCTATTTGAAAGATATGAAGATACACCACTGCAGGTGTTAATAAAAGTAGGGTTTGGAACATAGCTTGAGGAAATTAGGCTCAAACAACTCAAGGGGAATCTTACCACTGTTTGGAGGATCTGTTGTACAACCTTCACTCAGGAAAAAAGAGGCAGTCAGGGTAGAGATAGGAGTGCCACCTCGCTTCCCCATCCCAACTCCAGCCAGCAGGCAACTAATTGTCCCTTTCCCTTAGCCCTATCTGGCTTTAGTAAAGAAAATCAATCTCCCTTGGCAATCTCCCATAGTTAAGTTTAGTTATGCTTTTCTTTTCTTCTTAATATATACTTGGGGAGACACCCAAGATGGCGGCATAGGTAAACACCAGAGTTTGCTGCCTCGAACAACCACTTCAAAAATACAACTAAAAGACGGAACGGACATCACCCAGAACCACAGGAAGGCTGGCT
>NW_005366679.1:2932510-2948990 GCF_000412655.1 Myotis brandtii | reverse complement strand
GGAACCAATGTAATAATCTGAACAATAAAGACTTAATTTAAAAAAAGAAATAAAAATAAATAAAATAGCTCTCAAAAGCAAAGAAGAAATATATATATATATATACTTGGAATAAAGCACACAGAAGAAAACAGTAACAGATCAAAACCACCACTACCACCAACTTCATTGCCTTGTAATAATCTGAACAATAAAGACTTAATTTAAAAAAAGAAATAAAAATAAATAAAATAGCTCTCAAAAGCAAAAGAAATATATATATATATATACTTGGAATAAAGCACACAGAAGAAAACAGTAACAGATCAAAACCACCACTACCACCAACTACTTCATTGCCTCCTCCAAAATATACTGTAGCAGGGAAAAAAGTTTTGTCCCAGAGAAAGACATATTTCTATTTAGCAACATAGTTCCTAGAGCTCATAAACAATCCTTAAAGGAAAAGGCAAGTAGACAAGAGATTGCCACAACTTGATTTTTTTGGTCTAATTTCTTACAAACAAGAGTGATAATAAATATGCAGGGATAGGTAGAACAGCCAAACTGGAGCAGTCGCTTTCTCTACAAAGATTCCATCTAATGGCAATGGGGGCCGGGGGGAGAGAGAGAGAGAGAGACCAAAAAATGGGAAACAATTTTAAAATGTATTTCTAATTCCTAAAAAGGAGCTTAGCAAAATCTAAAACTTACGAAGACTCTTTCTTTTAAGGGCTTGTTAGGTTCATATTTTAAAATATAGTAGGTTTATTGTTGTTGCTTATTTGTTAGACATTTTTTATGGGGGGTAGGAGAGGAAGGGTTGTGCAAGGAGAGAGAAAAACAGAAGAAAGAAAAGACAGGAAGAGAAACCAGCATATAAAGGACAGAGACTAAGTTTAAACATGGGTGAGTAACCTCGGCAAAAGAAAAATAGAGGGAGATAAAACTGTAAGAATGTACTAATTGCATAGTAAGAGCAGGGGAGTCAAAATTAGGAAAGGAAATACTCCATTTGACCTCTAAAGTTTAAGTATTAGCATTATTCAGAAGATGAATTATGAGCCATTACTTTAACCAAAACAATTATCTCCATTCAAAAGAGTTAATTACAATCCTAGCCAGTTTGGTTCAGTGGATAGAGCGTTGGCCCATGAACTGAAGGGTCCCAGGTTAGATTCCAGACAAGGGCATATACCTCTACTGCAGGTCCATCCCTGACCAGGTTGGAGCACATGCGGGAGGCAACCAGTTGATGTGTCTCTCTCACATCGGTGTTTTTCTCTCTGTCTCTCCCACCTCCCTTCCACTCTCTAAAAATCAATGGAAAAATATCCTCAGGTGAGGATTAACAACAACAACAACAACAAATAGAGAAGCACCATGATATGCAGAAGGAGAATATGCTATTTGCTAGCCCTTCCCATCTTCCACATACTGATTTCCAAGTAACAAAAATTAAAGCTCTGTGGCTCAAATTGCAGAGCTGCCATGTCTTGGTAGACGAATTCAATCAATAAAAATTGCTTATATAATAAGTAAATTAAAAATAGGTATTTACAAACTTACCATTATTTATTTTAAAATTCACTCTTTTTCAGTGTATTAAAGGTGCTTCCTTATTTGGGGGCCTTAGGTTCATCGGAGTAAACCTTTTAATAGGCATATTCCCACCAGTAAAAAACATGGTTTCCCTGTGACTCCTTATCTGGAAGGCCCAACAGCAGGCAGTTGGAGAACAATACACACTCTGCTAGGTAACCACCAATGGAAAGATTTCTAATTTCTGCAGCAAATTTGAATAAACTAAAACATCAAGTAATTATTTTTGGTTGTTAACCACCCAATACCCATTAAAAAATTAAAAAAAAAAAAACAAGAGTGAACAACTGTGAAATAAGAATACTTAATGAGCAATCTGGCACCAAACAAGTTGAGATTATTGAACTATACAAAGGATAATGTATTGTAAAATAGACAAAGATTATAACTCAGCTATTGATATATCCAACATAAAAATTAATGTGCAAATTAAAGGAAAAATAAATCTGAAAAACTAAATTGAAAATCAATTATACATGTAGTTATTTTAATGATATCTGGCATATGCCTATTTCTTTTCTTTGATTTCCTGATTATTATTAAATTAACTAAGTCCCTAACTTGTAATTCTACAGCCTTCAGATATTTTTTTCAATCCTTTGGAATAAAACATGTTACCATAAAATAGGTAGTGTAAGCTGCTAATTTGGAAGACATGACTTAAAACTGCCTTTTTTAAAGCAGATAAATGCATTGTGTTGAAGAAACAAAACACAAGATATTAAATATCTACTCAATTGTGACCTAAGTAGATATATCTGTATCTACACTTGAGCCTTTTGGTCCTTCAAAAAAACACCTTACCCAGTTGGTGTGGCTCAGTGTTTGAGGGTCAACCCATGAACCAAGAGGTCACCAGTTTGATTCCATCAGGGCACACGTGTCCAGATTTTGAGCTCGATCCCCAATTTGGGGAGTGCAGGAAGCAGCCAACCGATATTTCTCTCTCATTGATGTTTTTATCTCTCTATCCCTCTCCCTTCCTCTCTCTCTAAAGGAATCAATAAAAACATATTAAAAAACAGCAACAACAACTTATCCTTCCATTACACCTTATCCCCTGCTCCCACTGTAGAACAAACCTGTTAATGTTGTGACACATGCGAGGTATAAGCCTAGCCAGGAAAATAAGTGATTCCCAGTCAGGCTCATCTTTACTGGAGATTCCACACACATAACTGTAGGAACGACAATCACCCTGAAAGTAAAAATGCATTCAATAATTTTAATGGTTTTGCAGGTGAGTGGATTAAAAACCTATGGTACATCTACTCAATGGAATACTACACCACTATAAAGAAGAAACTTTTATCATTTGCAACAGAATGGATGGAACTGGAGAGCATTATGCTAAGCCAGTCGGAGAAAAATAAATATCACATGATCTCACTCATATGTGGGATATAATGATCAATATAATTTGATTAACAAGAATAGATCCAGAGACAAATGGCCGGGGGTGGGGTTGGGGTGTTTAGAGAGCAACCAAAGGACTTTGTATGCATGCATATTAGCAAAACCAATGGAAAAAGACACTGGGGCTGGGGCAGTGGGTGCTTGCCCAGGATGGGAATGGCTGACTGGAGGGGGGAGGGTCAAGCGGGGAAAAAGGAGACATATGTAAAACTTTAGACAATAAAAAAAAATAATGGTTTTGTTGAAGTCAAAAAATGGACCAGAAAACATTTCATGCATGATGACACCATTAATAGTAATCCTTTTTGAAAAGAAACTTGTTTATAAAAGTATTAGAGGCCCGGTGCATGACATTTGTGCACTGGGGGAGTGGGGACATTCCTCAGCTGGGCCTGCGCCCTTTAGCAGTCCGGGAGCCGTCAGTCGGACATCCTTAGCGCTGCCATGAAGGCCAGAGAGACTCCCACCACCGTTGCTGCACTCACCAGCCATCAGTCCGGCTTCTGGCTGAGCTGTGCTCCCCCTCTGGGAGTGCACAGACCACCAGGGGGCAGCTCTTGCGTTGAGTGTCTGCCCCCTGGTGGTCAGTGTGTGTGATAGCAACCGGTCGTTCTGCTGTTCAGTCAATTTGCATATTACCCTTTTATTATATAGAGGCTATATGGATACTTCTCTAATGATATAAATAAATCCTAAATTTAAATCTCATATTAAATTCTACCTAAATCAGTTCAGACATAAAGTGTCATGGTAATTTTAAGAATTTATTCAACACATGCCAGAAGCCCATTGGGATCTCATTCTAAGTACCTGCCCAAATGTGGGCAGCCAGCACACTTAACTTGGAAGACAAGATCTGCCCATGTTGATTAGGTGAAAAAAGGATTCTTAAGTCAGATAAAAAATAAAAATGAGCTTAAAAAGTTACTAAAAAACAAGTGAATAAAACTGGTTATAACATTAATTCCCCTTTTCTTTGTCCTGTTTAATCCAAGTAATTTTCTTTTTTTAAAAATCAAATTACACTAAAGAGCAATTTTTAAAGCGTCATTAAACTACCCTAATAACCAGTATACTGAAAAAAATGAGAATTTAGCCTATGTGAATGCTAATTTGACAGTATCTATTAAAGTTTAAGATGTACATGCTTTTGCCCAAGCTGGTTTGGCTCAGTGGATAGAGCATCAGCCTGCGGACTGAAGGGACCCAGGTTTGATTCTAGTCAAAGGCATATGCCCAGATTGCAGCTCGATCCCCAGTAGGGGGCATGCAGGAGGCAGCCGATCAATGATTCTCATCATTAATGTTTCTATCTCTCCTTCTCCCTTCCTCTCTGAAATCAATAAAATATATGTCTGTAAATATAGATATATATTAAAAAGATAAAAATCATACCCTATATAATAAAACCCTAATATGCAAATTGACCGAACAGGGGAACGACCAGTCGCTATGATGTGCCCTGACCACCAGGGGGCAGATGCTCTATGCAGGAGCTGCCCCTGGTGGTCAGTGCACTCCCACAAGGGGAGCACCGCTTAGCCAAAAGCCAGGCTCACAGCTGGCGAGCGCAGCAGCAATGGCGGGAGCCTCTCCTGCCTCCTCTGCAGGCAGGCAGTAAGAAGCGAGGGGTCCTGGACTGCGAGAGCCCCCGACTGCGAGAGGGTGCAGGCTGGGCTGAGGGACTCCCCCTGCAAGTGCACTAATTTCATGCACCGGGCCTCTAGTAATAAAATAAATGTACATGCTTTTAACCCGGGAAACAGGAAATGAGCTTACAGAAGCACATGAGCAACTGCTTAAAGAAATAAAATATTACTTGCTGAAATGCCTGTAACATTAAAATACTGAAAGCAATTTAAATGCCCATATGTAGAGGAATGATTAAAGTATGATATAACCATATATGGAATACAAGCCAGCAGTTAAGAATAATCTGTAATGGCGTGAAAAGTTCATTATGTTCAGTTAAAAAAAGTGCATCTGTAATTCCCTTTATTGTCTTGTTAAAATAACTGTATCTGGAAGAACACATACAACACAACTGGAGAGCAACAATAGGAAAAATTACTTTTAAATGTACTGCATTTTGATTTTTTTTCCACAAGTATGGTTTACTTTGGGATTTAGAAAATAAACTTCATTACTACACTAACCGTGAATTAGGACTTTTACTGGGCTTCCAAGGCTCTCCAAAGGCCCAAGAGACCAGAATAAAGTTAAATATCTAACCAAAAAAAGAACTTTCATTTTGATGGAAGCTTATTTAGTGGAACCTAAATAAGCTTCATTTCTTAAAAAGTCACTCATCCAACAAATTCAGGAAAAAGAGTATATTTATTAAGTTTTACATGAATAATCTCTAAAACAGTTCATTTTCTTCCATACATAATTCTATTCTACAAGGCCATTATAAACACATTATCCCAATATCTGACAATCATATCACTAAGCTAAATTATTGACACCTTTTCTGGTTTTCATTTTACTACAAACTCTAACAAAAAAAAACCTTCCTTTTTCACTTGAAGAGCATATAAACAAAGGAGAACTTAATATAATCTAACTTGAGACCCAGTGCACGAAATTCGTAAACTTGGGGGGTGGCGGGGTCCCTCAGCCTGCTCCCCCTGGGAAGCAGGCCTAAGCCATCAGTCAGACATTCTTAGCACTATGCAGAGGTGGGAGAGGCTCCCGCCACCACTGCTGCACTCGCCAGCTGTGAGCCTGGCACTGACCACCATGGGGCAGCTCCTGCATTGAGTGTCTGCCCTCTGGTAGTCAGTGTGCATCATAGAAACCAGTCGTTCCACAGTAAGGCTGAACCCAGCTCTCCAACATCCCCCGAGGGGTCCCAGATTGCAAGAGGGCGCAGGCCAGGCTGAGGGACCTCACCGGTGCACAATTGGGGCTGGGGAGGGATGTGGGAAGTTGGCCAGCCGGGGAAGGACCGCAGGAGTTTCAGGGTGTGTCTGCTCAGTCCTGATTGGCTGGACTCCAGCAGCAAGCTAACCTACCAGTCGGAGCGTCTTCCCCCTACTGGTCAGTGCACATCATAGCGACTGGCCAACCGGTCGACTGTCTGCCCCCTGGTGGTCAGTGTATGTCATAGCGAGCGGTTGAGCAGCCTTCACATATCATTAGCATATTACACTTTGATTGGTTGAACAGACAACCAGACAACCGGACACTTAGCATATTAGGTTTTTATTATATAGGAATACGAATAGCATTATAAAAGTAAAAACTATATGATCCTCACATGCTTTTACAATTGGAAAGACAGAACAATAAATACACAAATGTCATTTGTACATTATCAAAGCTAAGAGAGAAGACATAAAAGAAATAGACCACTAGTTTAAGAAATACACAAGTTGAGAATGAGACCTAAGTGGTGGATAACGTTCATCAGGGGGCCTTCTTGCAATTAAAGACTTCTAAAGCAATAGTACATTTCATACCAAGAAGGATAAATGAGAACATGACCTCTTGGTAACTATCCTTCAAGGCAGAAGCAAGCAAGCAAACCCTAAAGCAAGTCATTCTTTGAATTTTTACTTTTGGTTAGAGATGACAGATGTTCCAAAACTACAAGATCTCAGCCTGAATATTGAGTTCCTATAATCTTGTTCACTCCATAAATATTATATAAAACATTACCTTTTTACATATTTTCATATTTCATTTCCCTAAATCATTCCTATTTGAACAATAATGAAAAGAACATCTGCAGAAAGTTATGTCACAGGGCAATGGATTCACACAACTCACCTGCACACCTACAGTTTTAATTGGCAGCAGAAAGGCATTCAGTGAATGCAGACTTGTAATTTGCATCAGTTTCTCCTGGTCCTCTTCTGTTGTGCAGGCTTTGACTCTTTGTAATAGCGTATGCGGCTGGAAAAAAAACACACACAGATATTTCTTAAGGTTTCAAGAAATAAGGTACTCACTCTTTTGGGATCTATTACTATCTTAGATATCTACATTTACTGCTTTATAGCAATAGATCCTATTGGGCATCTCTCTTTGATTTGTGTGTACTATGCAGTATAAATCCTAACCCTGTTTTTATTCTTTTAGAGTTCCCCTTAAATGTTATCATGCATATTTAACAAGAGAATCTCTCTAACCACTTGGCAAACAATGCAAGCATATTTAAATGCTTTAACTCCAATCAATCCCCTTGTGGGTTTACATGTTATTTTAACTACATATTATTGTAATATTTTAAAAATAAACACCAATAATTATAGATCATTACTTTTATTATATATTCCATGTTTGCTTGAATGTTACCATTTTCTTTTCTTTGTTTACCATTTTCTTTACCATTTTTTATTTTCTTTTGTTTACCATTTTTTTCTTGCATATCAGACCTTTCTTCTGAGATCCTTTTGCTTCTCCTAAAGTCAGCCCTTTAAAACAGTGGTTCTCAAAAAATAAAATGATAAAATAACAGTGGTTCTCAAGCCTCACTGTACACTCAAATTACTTGGTATAATCAGGTTCTATCTTGGATTAAATAAGAAATTCAAGGAAGAAGGGGTCCAAGCATAGTATACTTCAAAAGCTCCCCCAACCCTGGCCAGTGTGGCTCAGTTGATTAAGTGTTGTTCCATGCAACAAAAGGTCAATAGGATTTGATTCCAGGTCAAGGCACATTCCCAGGTTTCCAGCTGGATCCCCAGTAGGGGGACATGTAGCAGGAGGCAACCAGTCCATATTTCTCTCTAAAATTAATAAAAACATACTAAAAAAAAAAGCCACCCCAGATGATTCTAATACACAGCCAAGGGGTGTGTATACTGCACTGTTGGTAGTAAACTGTGTTTATCTGAAAATGTCTCTATTTTGCCCTACTTTTAGCAGACAGTGTATCTGTTCACTATTGTTCACCATTATTTTCTCTTGGAACTTTGAAGTCTTCTTGCTTTTACTACTGCTTTCTGTATACTAGTCTTTCCTTTGTGGAGTAAAACAACCTTTCCTCTGCAGCTGCTTTGTCTTTGGCAGAATGCAGTTTTGCTAGGTATGCCAACTCGGTATCAAATTCTTTTCATTTATTCCGATAGCAATGTGTTACGTTCTCCTGAATCTGAGGCATGGTTTCAAATAGTTTCAACCAGTGTGGAGAAATTCAAATACTTTTGTCTATTACCTCCTTCTGAAAATATGTTAAAGATGACCTTTTCATTCTATCTTAACTTCTATCCATTGTTCTGATTTCTGGATAATTTCTTAACATCTTTCTAAAGCTGTTTAATTTCAGCTATTATTTTCATTTCTACAATTTAATTTTTTAAAAACTGCCCAGTCATTTTTTATACACTTATCATATACCTTATTCTTATTATCTACTGCTTCTCTTAATTTTATGTCCTTTATATTATCTATCTGCTAATCCCAGTATTTGAAGCATTTGAGGGTTTTCTGATAGTTTCCACTAGCTCTCATTCATGGAGCCCTTTTTCTATAAATATTTTGTAATTTTTTTTATTGTAAGCTCATATTTGCTAGAACTGTATCTATGGGAATTCTTTGAGGCCTGCTTGAAGATATTCCAAAGAGTAAATTAATTTACATTGCTTCTTGCCTGACACTTGAAAGCACTACCAACCAAGGTCCACTTTAAATAAGAATTAACTTCTCAGCTTGCAGGTTTTCAGACAACACAGGTTATGAATTTAGGCACCAAAACTACAGATGGACTGGAAGACTTTTCCATTCATCCTCAATCTGGACCTGAAATAATCCCCCTTGTTTTCTTTTAATAGATATAGAGTATTCTAAAACACCTTTTCAGAAAATAAACAAATGGAACTACATCAAAATAAAAAGCTTCTGCACAGCAAAAGAAACCAACGAAACAACAAGAAAGCCCACTGCATGGGAGAACATATTTGCCAATGTTATCTCCAATAAGGATTTAATCTCCAACATTTACAGGGAACTCATACAACTTAACAAAAGGAAGATAAACAATCCAATCAAAAAATGGGCAAAGGACCTAAATAGTACTTTTTGGAAGAGGACATATGGAAGGTCAAAAGACACATGAAAATATGCTCAAAGTCACTAATCATCCAAGAGATGCAAAAATCAAAACAACAATGAGGTACCATCTCACACCTGTCAGAATGGCTATCATCAACAAATCAACAAATGACAAGTGCTGGCGAGGATGCGGAGAAAAAGGAACCCTCATGCACTGCTGGTGGGAATGCAGACTGGTGCAGCCACTGTGGACAACAGTGGTTTCCTCAAAAAGTTAAAAATGGAACTCCTATTCAACCCAGTAATCCCACTTCTAGGAATATATCCCAAGAAACTAGAAACACCAATCAGAAAGGATATATGCACCCCTGTGTTCATAGCAGCACAATTTATAATAGCTAAGATTTGGAAACAGCCTAAGTGCCCATCAGCAGATGAGTGGATGAAAAACTGTGGTACATCTACACAATGGAATACTACGCTGCTATAAAATGGAGGGAACTCCTACCATTGCAACAGCATGGATGGACCTGAAGAGCATTATGCTAAGCGAAATAAGCCAGTCGGAGAAAGATAAATATCACATGATCTCACTCATTTATGGAATATAATGAAGAACATAAACTGAACAAAAATAGATCCAGAAACAAAGAAATACCGAACGGACCATCAAACCTCAGAGGGAAGAGATCAACCAAAGGACTTGTATGCATGCATGTTAGCATAACCAATGGACATGGACCCTGGAGTGGTGGGGGCTTGTCCTTGGGGGTGGGAGTAGCCAGGGAGGGGTGGATGGGGGAAAAAGGAGACATCTATCTATATCTATCTATATAAAACCCTAATATGCAAATCGACCGAACGGCGGAACGACCGGTTGCTATGAGGCTCACTGACCACCAGGGGGCAGACACTCAATGCAGGAGCTGCCTCTGGTGGTCAGTGCGCCCCACAGGGGAGCGCCGCTCAGCCAGAAGCTGGGCTCATTGCTGGCGAGTGCAGCGGTGGTGGCGGGAGCCTCTCCTGCCTCCTCAGCAGTCAGACATCCCCCGAGGGCTCCCGGACTATGAGAGGGCACAGGCCGGGCTGAGGGACCCCCCGCCTCCCCTCTGCCAAGTGCAAGATTTTCGTGCACTGGGCCTCTAGTAATATACTAGTATAAATCCAACATAATTACCTTTTTAACACTTGCAGAGAAATCAGCTACTATTTTCAAAATGTTGTTGGTTTCAGGAAAGTCCTTACAAATGTAAGGTTCTTCAGCACATATTACTCTAATTGCCAGACCAGGACCTAAAGTGAAGAGTAATAATTTAAAAATTATTTTGAAATTTTAATATAAAAATGTCACTACTCCCAAAATATAAAACCCTTCCAAAAATTAATATCCATGTGCTGTGCCACTTCAAGGTTTTTTTTCCAGTTTTACTGACTGGAAAATTTATTATTTTTTATATAGTTGATATATCACCATTGCAAATAGTTTCTATTGTGAGGATCAAATAAGACAGTATTTGTAAAATATGCAGCAAAATGCCTAGCACATACCAGCACTCAAGAAATGTGAACTATTACTTTTTTTAAATTTCATTAAACCATTTTCTCAACTTATCACCAAATACTGAAGTACAAATCTTGCCCAAATTCAAGAACTCATTTAAAAAACAAGATTCTCAATCCCAACTTTAAACAAATATCACCTCTGTTTTTCTATATGACAAAATAACTATTTCATCTGACTATTTTTTATTTGCTCATAAATTAGTTACATATGGCCTGTGCAAAGAAGTGGTTCAGCCATTCAGATAAATGACCCATGGCAAAAGGATTTCAGAGAACCAAGTTTTAACCCTGTCTTCCATCATGGTATCATAGAAAGAATATACAAAATCCCAGCTCTGACACCGATAATTGTGTGGCAATGTTATTAAAATATTTCGATGCCTTGGTTTTCTCATCTGATGGCAAAATGATATGTCATCATATAATTTTGGTATGGTATATTTAAATATAAATACAATGGAAAATAACTACTTAATGAAATGAAGTATATACACTAGACACTAAAAAAATGTTTATTCCCTACACACCTTTTTCTTTCTCTCAAGTTACATTTTCCTTGTGATAACAAATTCTTTCAAAATTGTCTGAATTGATTTTTCTTCAACACGAAGGTCTAAGAACAAATCAAATAATTCAATTTTAATTTTACCTGGAAATGGATGCCTGGAAACTAACTCTTCTGGAAGTCCGAGTTCTCTGCCTAAAACTCTCACTTCATCTTTATGAAAATCTTTCAGAGGTTCTATTACTTTTCCCTATATAAGGGGGAAAAAACAATTAGTACAAATTAGTAACCAAAATCACATGGAAACAAAGGGTAATAAATTATTGGCTTTCCCTATTGCCTTTTACCTCAGATTTAAAAATCAGTTTTTAAAACTTCGTTTCCTCCTGTAGGCTTATAGGCATTAGATAAACATTTCAGTGATCTTATTTCTCTTTGAAACACATTTTAAATATAAACCTTTTAAATATAAATAAATCAAAGCAAACCTTCCCCTATCTCTGATATAGTTTTTGTTAGAATACAAGGCAAATTAAATATATACTAGTGTTTCAAAATAAAACTCTCCAAATGATGCCATCAAGAAAGTGAAAAGACAACTCAGAAGGTAAATCATGTATCTTACAAAAGACTTGTAACTAGAATATATAAGGAATACTTACAATTCAATGAAAAGATAAACAAACCAATTTAAAAAGGGGTAAAATATCTGAATTGATATTTCTCCAAAGAAGATATACAAATAGCCAATAAGCACACGAAAAGGTATTTAGCATCATTAGCTATTAGGGAAATACAAAACAAAACTACAATGCATTACCACTACACACTAAGATGCACAAAATAAAGAGACATAATTCACAGCCTTATGATAGCTACTATCAAAACAACAGAAAATAACAAGTGTTGGCAAGGTGTAGAGAAATTAGAACTCTTGGCATTGTTAATGGGAATGTAAGATGGTGTAACCACTATGAAAACATGAAGGAAACCTCAAAATATTAAAAATAGAACTACATGATCTTGCCCAGACAAGAGTGGCTCAGTTGGTTGACCAATGTCCCATGCACCAAGAGTTCACCAGTTTGATTCCCAGTCAGGGCACATGCCTAGGTTGCAAGCTCGATCCCCACTTGGGAGCATGTAGGAGCGCAGCCGATCAATGTTTCTCTCTCTCTCTCTCCCCCACCCCCTCTCCCTCCCTCTTTTTTTTTTCCCCCAAAAATATTAACGAAACATTTAAAAAAAAAAAACACAACTATATGATCTAGCAATCCCACTTCTTGGTATATATCCAAAAGAACTGAAAGCAGGGTCTACAAGAGATATGTGCAAACCCAGATTCATAGTATAATTTACAATAGCCAAAAGTGGAAGTAACCAAAATGTCCACTGACAGATCGATGGATAAACAAAATGTGTATATACATACAACAGAATATTACTCAGCCTTAAAAAGGACATCTTAACATGGATTAACCTTGAGGACCTATGGTAAGTGAAATAAGCTAGTCACAAAATGATTTTACTTATATAAGCTATCTGAAGTAGTGAAATTCACTGAAACAAAGTAGAATGGTGGTTATCAGGGGTTAGGGCAGTGATGGCGAACCTATGACATGCGTGTCAGAGGTGACACGCGAACTCATTTTTTTGGTTGATTTTTCTTTGTTAAATGGCATTTAAATATATAAAATAAATATCAAAAATATAAATCTTTTTGATACTATAGTTGCAAATATCAAAAAATTTCTATATGTGACACGGCACCAGAGTTAAGTTAGGGTTTTTCAAAATGTTGACACGCCGAGCTCCAAAGGTTCGCCATCACTGGCTTAGGGAGAAGGAGAAAACAGTAACTATTGTTCAATAGGTATAGAGCATTTCAGTTTTGCAACATGAAAAATTATAGAAATCTGTTTCACAACAATGCAAATACACCTAACACTACTGAACTGTACACTTAAAAATGGTTAAGGGGGGAGGAAAGAGGCTTTATGGGAAAGTTTGCATAAGTTTTTACCTACCTCTTCTCTCAACTTTCTGATAAGCTCTGTGTCATTGTGATGGGTCTTGATGAGTTCAGCTTTGCCACTTGCAACAAGGGATGCACTTTCAATTAGATCAGGCCGTAAAGTACCTTGGGCAAGGAAAACCTCCTCAGGTTTCAGGTTCATTTCTCCAATTACTTCATTGGCAATCTATAACCAACAGGAGTAAAAAAGCCTTTTAAAAGATGACTCTTAAAAAGACAGCAAAATTTTATACTTTCAGCTAAATTTCTCAAAGTCCTTGGGCAATACTGACAGGATGAAATCTACCAACTCCTAAAATAAACTCCTTTAACAACATATGTTCTTTAAAGAACATGCTTTAACATGATTCAAAAAGGTATGCAAACATTCCCCCTATTCAAAAGCTAAAAACCAGTCACTGAAATACTGAAAGTCTAATATCAATTGAAAATACCTATTCTTAAAATAGTTAAATCAAATCAATAGCAAAACGTAAGTATACATGTTTTTAAAATATAAAACAATTTATACTATTGGTCTATATAGTAGTAATATACAGTAAAACTCTTATCCAAAAATAAAATAAGAATTAGCAAATTTGGTTATTTGATATAATGGCAAGAAAAAACAAATACTAAAATTCACCTTGAAAACACTACACATTGAGGATATTAAAAAGGTACCTTAACAAAAGTATCCCCAATGATTTTTCTTTTCTCCTCAGGACTTGTTGTCATATTTAACGTTTTGCTGATTCTTTTTCGTGGAGTTCTATCTTCATCTGATATTGGTAGAGTTGTTGTTCCATTGTAGAAAGAATGAGCAGCATTTATCACTGGGCGAGGGAGCAGAAACATGTTTTAATCTTTTTTAAAAAGATTTTTAAATATCATACTAACAAATCAAACTACAGAAATAAAAGCAAAATGGGTCCTTTTATCTCCCATTAATTTGCCTACATATTCCAGAACAATCAATAAACCATGATTAATAGAGTCTAGACCAGCCGTGGGCAAACTACGGCCCGTGGGCCGGATCCGGCCCGTTTGAAATGAATAAAACTAAAAAAAAAAAAAAGAGACCGTACCCTTTTATGTAATGATGTTTACTTTGAATTTATATTAGTTCACACAAACACTCCATCCATGCTTTTGTTCCGGCCCTCCGGTCCAGTTTAAGAACCCATTGTGGCCTTCGAGTCAAAAAGTTTGCCCACCCCTGGTCTAGACAGATGCACTCATTAATTTTGTTTTGTGAATCCTGTGACATTTAATGATCTAGGCTAGTGGTCGGCAAACTGGGGCTCAGCAAACCGCGGCTCGCGAGCCACATGCGGCTCTTTGGCCCCTTGAGTGTGGTTCTTCCACAAAATACCGACTTCTGCGCATGGGCCACGAAGTTTCAATCGCACTGTACGTGCACGCCCGCACGTGGTATTTTGTGGAAGAGCCACACTCAAGGGGCCAAAAAGCCGCATGTGGCTCGCGAGCCACAGTTTGCCGACCACGGATCTAGGCTCATGATAGCATAAATTATGCTGGTTGTTTTTCCCGTACTCAGTGTGCCACCAGAACAACAGGCAAAAGTAACAGCAGAAAATCATGGCTCCAAGGAAATTAAAAGCAATGGTTCATGTACAGTGATCTTAAGTTCTCAGAACTACATAGACTAGTCCAGGGGTCCTCAAACTACCGCCCGCAGGCCACATGCAAATACAAATATTATATTTGTTCCCGTTTTGTTTTTTTACTTCAAAATAAGATATGTGCAGTGTGCATAGGAATTTGTTCTTAGTTTTTTTTTAAACTATAGTCCGGCCCTCCAACGGTCTGAAGGACAGTGAACTGGCCCCCTGTTTAAAAAGTTTGAGGACCCCTGGACTAGTCTCTTGAAAAACTGGTGTTTATGAACATACATTTAGTGATCCTTGACTGTCCCTTTATATTTAAGAACAAGGTATTCAAAAACTGACTAAGATCTCTATCTATATATATAAAAGCCTAAGCGACCGAATGACTCGTCAACCCGTCGCTTTGACGCGCACTAACCACCAGTGGGCAGATGCTCAACGCAGGAGCTGACCCCTGGTGGTCACTGTGCTCCCACAGCAGGAGCGCCACTCAGCTGACTGACGGGTGCCAGACACAGGGCTCACAGCTGGCGAGCGCTGCTGTGGCGGAGTGAGCCTCTCCCGATCGGGACTGACTGGGCGTGAGCCCACGGCAGGCAGGAGCAGCAGGCGGTGTTGGACTACTGGTTTCGGCCCAATCCTCACAGGCCACGCCGAGGGACCTCACTAGTGCACGAATACACCGGGCCTCTAGTCTATATATATAAAAGCCTAAGTGACCGAACGACAAGTCGACCGGTCACTATGACCCTCACAACCACCAGGGGGCAGACGCTCAATGCAGGAGCTACTCCCTGATGGTCAGTGTGCTCCCACAGCGGGAGTGCTGCTCAGCTGACTGCCGAGCGCCGGACGCCGGGCTCACGGCTGGCAAGCCCAGCTACAGTGGCACGAGCCTCTCCCGCCTCCACAGCAGCACTACCAAGCTGTGATGGAGGCAGGCGCAGTGGGGCCAGGTTAAGCTACTACATCCCCCGAGGGGTCCCAGATTGCGAGAGGGCACAGGCCAGGCTGAGGGACCCCACCAGTGCATGAATCCATGCACCAGGCCTCTAGTTTGGTAATAAGAACAACTGGTATTCTTCACTGTAAGATGACAAGGCAGCTTGCTTTTTCATTGGGGGACCAACAGTGAATTTGTAGATCTTTCTCTTAAGTTCTTTACTCCAGAGAAGACACCTCCAATCTCCTGCCTATCCGCAGTAGTGGTGGGGTGAGAGTCACTATTCATTCAGTACATACATTTCTACTTAATCCTACTTTTTTTAATGTAAAATCTTACTTTCACTCTCAACTATGCCTAGCATTATTAATTTGCCAAAGTCCAAAGCCTCTCCTCATTAGCCTCTCTATAGAGAATGAACCCAGTCCTCTGATGGGGAGGGACAACAGCAATTTGTTCCCATGTTAAGGAAAAGAATCTGCTTCCCAGATTTCCAACCAATCCACTTTAGGCTCACCCAGAGAACCAGGACCCACAAGGAAGCCAATGCTTCTAATTACTGAGCCTCCCCAGAAGTCTTGCTTTTTGTTGGCTTTCTCCCCTCATCCTCACACCAAGGTTTTGGAGTCCTCCATTCTACTATGTCAGTTACCAGGAACAATGCAGTTTTTGTGGGGCTAAAAATTTTTATAATCTGGAAGCCCCTTTCAAGAAATAGAATTGAGCCCTAGCTCAGTGGTCGGCAAACTGCGGCTCGTGAGCCACATGCGGCTCTTTGGCCCCTTGAGTGTGGCTCTTCCACAAAATACCATGTACGGGCGCGCACG
>NW_005366679.1:2915275-2932085 GCF_000412655.1 Myotis brandtii | reverse complement strand
TCTCTCTCTCTCTCTCTCTCTCTCTCTCTCTCTCTCTCCCTTCCTCTCTGAAATCAATAAAAAATAACGAGGAAAAAAAAAAACCAACCAGGAGGGTTAATACATAAAAAAAGAAATAGAATTGACAAATTAAGTATTTAAAAAGATCACAAGGCAAACATGAAATGAACTATAAAAAACATATGTATAGGCATATCTCGCTTTGTGCTTCACTTTATTGCTTCTCCCAGATGTTGCTTTGTTTTTTATAAATTGAAAGCAAGACCCACCACTAGCAATATACCTTACTCAACTTTTTCTTAGCCTAATCCCAAAATCCCCACAGCTACTCAACCACCACCAACAAAGGGCAAGCTAGAGAAAAGAGTGTTAACTTAATTAACTATAAGTTATTAAAATTTCTTACTTTGTAAATTTCATAAAAATATATGACCATCTGAAGATAATACTAGGGTCCCTCCCAGGATTTTGGAAAAGGTTTGACTTGTAAAGGGTCATGAAGTTTAAACTTTATTAGCTTAGAGATAATCTGCTTTATCCATCTGCTTTCCACCTTCCAACATTTTGTTGAAACCATTAGCCCCATATTCCCTTCTCTGTTCTTTGTCCTTGTGGCATTACACTTGTTTTATACCCATACTGTCATTTTAGTGAAGCTTTGAAAGGAGAAATAGACTCATCTTCACAACATGTTTAATTACAAGTCTTCATTTTATATTCAATCTTTGGGCAATGATTTCAAATAACTCAGTAATGTATATGGTTTGCATCATTAAACTACTGACATGACTTCACTATAACTAGTGATTGCATCTTGTTGGTTTTGTTTTTTTTTAAAGAAAAGATTTCCACAAATGTAAATGCAGTTATGGCCTAAGAAGTTGATTAGTGGCCTTTAAAAAAAAGTGACTGTAGACTTTTCAGTCCTCTTCTTCATATAAGCCTTACTGTTTGTAAAATAATCTGTACAGACATACCTTTATAGGAAGGCTTGGGTAATCTCATGCATAAATAATATTATGGATGGGAAAAGATAACTTAAAAAAAGAAACAGAATGAGTAGAAGAAAATGATAGCTGGAAAATGGTAGGTTTTTTATCTATATATAACATTAGGAGTAAGCAAAAGTTTTAAAATTTATACTGGAATCCCTCCTGAACTAGAAATAATTATAAAAATAAAAATAAATATTTTCAACCCTGAGATTACTGGGAAAACTGAACTTTAAGGTTAAGACAATGTGCTTACTTAAACCACAGGCTAGATTTGATTAAACAAGTTCTGACATGCAAATTAACTTTTCTGGGAGTCATCAATACCTTTGACCTGAATTCCAAGTTTTTTGAGGGCCTCTTCTACAGACTGGCTTTCTCGTTTTCTCATAAAGCCATTATCAATGTGCACAGCAATGATTTGATCTTGGTTCAAAGCACGATTCAGCAAAGCTGTACAAACTGTTGAGTCTACTCCACCACTGAGTAAAACCTATAGGGTGAAATGTAAAAGATCAAATTGATTAAAATAAACAAAAAGGAAATAAAAACTATCAGCTTAAATCGTTACCTAAGACACTGTTACCAAAGGAATGTATGGTAACTGAAAAAGCACTCTGAAACAGTGCAACTCCCAAAGCGTATGAACCCAGTCAGCACTGAAGGGCTATAATGTTGAGGAAGCCAGGTCTGAGCTCCAATATTATTACATAAATTCGTAGACTTTCGGATGTAAGTTGCTTACCAAAACTTTTGATGTGCCTACTTTCTCTTTGATCTCTCGAATGCACTCCAGTTCTCTGTTCTGCACAGTGAAGGTCCCACTGCACCCAGCTATATCAAAGAGGAAGTTCTTCAGTACTGCTTTCCCATTTTCTGTAAGGCCAACTTCAGGGTGGAACTGTACTCCATATAATTTTTTAGATTCATTTGCTATACCTTTACAGAAAAAATAATCACAAATTAAATTTTTTTCATACTGAAAAGACTCAACTAGTATTCACAATAATTCTTAATAATTTCTTCCCCAATAAATGTGAAAATTGGTATGAGTTAGGTGGATTTTTAGCAACAGGAAAAAATAATAAAAATTCTATCATCATGACCTTTCTTTATAAAAGTTTTTCCTTATGCAGCAATTAGTGAACTATGTGATAATAAAATAAGTCCTACAGAGATTATTTCACAGTAACCTCACTTTTCCACCTAGATTACTTCAATTGTCTTGATTACTAAATGCAATAACTCAATTTTGGTTCTTGGACCCACATGGCTTTCATCTAGAATGTGCAGGTACCAATTTTCTCTCTGAGAAGAACCTCATATTTTAGACCAGATAGAATACTTCGAGTGTACCATTAATCACAAATAAAACTTCACTAACTGGACTAATGTGCTTCTGACAATTCTGACTAACTTACTAGGCAGCAGATGTTAGACTAGATATTTCACATGTGCATGTATTACCCATTTATGGCTCTGAGATATCAAGAAACTTGCCTGAACTCACAGCTAGTTACGTAGTTAAAAACAGGCCTGGAGGACTCCCAAATTCATACTCATTCTACTATACCAAAGTACCTCACACTTTCTTTACTTGGCTTCGAAGACACCACTTACTCTATTCACTTAATTATTTCATTGTCTGCTCCTTCTGAATCTTTTGTTAGTTCCTCTTCATCTTATCCCTCTCCATACATGCAAGTTGCCCACTACTCAGCCTTAAATCTCTTCTCTGTACATTCTGAGTGATCTCACTCTCATGACCTTAAATTCTACCCAAACCCTTGTTGGTACACTCCCAAATTTGTACCTCCAGCCCAGTTCTCTCCTCTCCAGTCCAGACTCATATATACAACTGTCTACTCATACCTTCATTTCAATTTTTAATAAGGCATCTTTAATTAAATATGCAAACCCAAACTTATGCAATCTTCCCCATCAGGTAAACAGAAACGCCATCCTTGGGCTGCTCAGGCCGAAAAATTTGGGAATTAAACTTGACCCTACCCTCATTTCCCCACTCCACATGCAAGCCCAAAAAGTATATCCTCTCCCTTCAAAACATGTCAGAATCCAGTCTAACTTCCGTTTCCAATCTGGAATGTAAAAAGCTGGAAGATGCCACTAAGTCCTAACAAGAAGTAAAAAGCTGACTACTGCCCTTAGAGAGACTGACAGTGAATACAGAGAATGACAATTTAACATAGCAGAAACCCATGGGTGCAAACTGCTGATATGGGAAACCTGAACACAACTGATGAATTGCTAGAGGCTCAGCAAGAACAAATCTGAGAGACAAAAACTCCAGAAGAACCCAGTCATCGGGGGACCCCACAATTTTGTGAATTTTATGGCCAGCAGGATTTGGTAAATTTTTCCTAGAAAGGGCCAGAGTAAGTATGTTTAGCCTTTGTAGGCCCTACTGTCACTAAAGCAACTAAAAGCATTAATAAACAATACCTTAAGTAATGGATGCTGCTATGTTCCAATAAAACTTTAGTTATGAACACTGATATCTGAATTTCATTTAATTTTCACATTATAAAATATAATTCTCTTAAAAAAATTTTTCCAACCATTTGAAAACATAAAAACCATTCATAGCTTTCAGGTTATAAAAAACGGGCAGTGAGCCCGATTTGGCAGGAGGCTGTAGTTTGCTGATTCCTTGACTACAGGACAAAGTCCAAGTTCCTTATATTAAACAAAGAGTTGTCATTAAATGGCCACTGTCTCATTAATTTTACTTCTCATCTCCCTTTCATTCTCTACTCCAGCCATTCAAGCTAGCGTGATTACCAAAATAAACCATGTTCTCACCCCAGGTCTATGCAAAAAACCTGAAAGTATCAACAACAAAAAACACTCCTGAATAATAAATGATTAGAGCAGGACTGTAGGATACAGGTTCATACCAAAAATTCATTGCTTTCTTATACACCAGCAATGAAGAAGTAGAATTTGAAATTTAAAACACAATATAATTAACTCACCCACAAAAATGAAATACTTAGGTATATTAGTTAGGTATAATCTAACAAAATATGTACAAGATCTCTATGAGAACCCAATTACTCCCTACCGCTTCCATCTCTACTACACTGTTCCTTACACCATTCTCTCCTTTCCCGATTACTACCATAGATTTCTACTGAGCCTCCCTGCTTCCACATTTGACTTTGTCTCTTTTCTTCTCATTATAGCCACAATAATCCTGAAATTAGATCACATATCTCCTTAACCCCACCTCACTATGAGTAAAGCAAATGGTTTCATAATGGCCTCAAAGGTCCTGTGTTCTGGTCCCCATAACCTCTCTGCCTCAACTGCTAACACTCTCCCCCATGTTTACTCCACTCCAACCAGTCTCCTTGCTGTTCCTCAAACATGGTCCTATCCCAGAAGCTTTGTACTGCTCTTTCCTTTCTCCCCAAAAATCCAGAAGGGTTTGTACTTCCTTCCTTCATGTCCAATATCATCTTACAGAAATACCTTCCCTGAAGATCTAATAAAACCCTAATCACACATGTTCTGCAACACTGCTTTCTTTACCTACTTTTTCCATGCACTTCATAAACACTGACAACCGACATAGTCTGTATCATCTGTCCCTCCCCTCCACTAGAAAGTAAACAAATATTTTGTCCATTTTGTTCATTACTGTATCTTGGCACCTAGAACTGTGCATGGTTCATAGCAGATACTCAAATATTGTTGAATGAATAAAAACACATAAGCCACCTACCACTGCTGATCTTTTATATGAAATAAAAACATGTCACTATGAAAACCATTCTTGATCATTCTTATGCTAATATATTAGCCTGTTAAGTAACTGAGGGCAGTTTACTTAATTCATTTTAGCCATGACAAATCTTTTTTTTCAACTTATCATTTGGATATGGCATTTCAAACAAAAAAGAATTTTATTAATTAACCCACTTTTTTCTTTTTTTCCAGAATTACTAATTTATTTACATTACAGTTATCAAGTAAGCAAGTGATTACAAACAGCCAGAAAAGCAATTCCTCTTCTTCTTCTTCAAAAAAAACAGAACAAAAATGGTTTCAGAGTATGGGTTGACAAACTTTCTACAGAGAGCTAGATAGTAAAAATTTTAGGAATACACATGTACAGTCTCTTTTATTGTAACCCTTTAATAATGTAAAAATAATTCTTAGTTCCATATACAAAAACAGGCCTACTTGCTGGATTTGACCCAGAGGTCAGTTTGCCTGATTCAGAGAAAACCTGTTTTGCAGCCATCCAAGATACATGCCTATGCATACCTAAGAAAGGCATTTTAAAAGGCAATTATAAACATAGCACCCTAGAAAAATGGACAGTTCTCAAATTTTTCCCGAGCTATAAAAGTATAGCTGCTGTTTTATATCTGAAAAACTTGTTAGGATAAACATTTTTAAAAGTATTTCAGAGCAAACCAGTGACTTCTAGATAAACCTTCCAATACTATATTCCCTTCACAAATTAATGATTAATCCTATGACATTTAAGTTATCTTTTAAAAATAAGAAAAAATCAAAAACAGTATCTCATAAGAAACATTTTAGATTCCTCAGATAAATTTTTTAAAATCTGCAAAATTTTATAATTTTCACCTGCCACGATGTTCCCAGAACGTGCCACAACCTTGAATCCATCAGCTACTTTGTCTACACTATCTCCATGAGTAAGCAAAACAATTTCTTCCTTCTGAAGGCCCCTAAACACACAAAAAGTAAAATATAACACATAAATGTGTTAATTAAAGACATGATTAATGGGTTCTTTTACTTTGTTTTTTTTCCCAGCTTTATTGAGATATAATTAACCTAAACATCGTGCAAGTTTAAGGTGCACAACATAATTATATATACAGTGAAATAACCACAGTAAGGTTAGTTAACACATCCATCACTTCACAGTTACCATTTTTTGTGTGTGTGGTGAGAACATTTAAGATCTACTCCTTAGCAACTTTCACTTATACAATACAGTGTTATAACTATAGTCACCATTGCTGTACATTAGATCTCCAGAATTCACTCATCTTGTAACTGAGAGTTTGTTCTTTTACTTTAGAAATTCTAGTTTAATCAGGAAAATAACAATAAGCACGTAACAGTGCAACACTGCTGGAATTTAAATTTTTTCTATCCATTATTTTAAAAAGCCAATAAAAGAATATTAAATCTAGGTCAAAAATTGGCTTTACCCCAAACGTGGGAAAAAAAACAAAAAAGAAAGCAAGTGACTAACACTTAAATTTTCTGGTCTTTCAGAAAACTGAATGAAAACTCAGCAGTTTATTTGCTTTTTTTTAGTAAAGCAGAGATAAACAATTCTAGGAAGCTAGTGAACAGCTCATTCACTAATTTTAAAGTGATACACCAAATATATTATCATGTAGCAATAAAATCAGTTAATAAATTCACTGTATTAAAAAGACAGCATACCAGGTACAGTTATGCTCAATGCAGATAAAGTTAGGAGGGAGACAAAGCACATATTAAGAAATGAGTCCAACAAATGGGTGGCTTGCTAAGTAACAATAAGAATGTGGTGGGGAAAGGTATATAACTGCATTTGGTAGACGCAGGACAGTTTACAACGGTATCCATCTGCCACATCTGGCATACATGTTTAGAATCACACTCTACATCAAAGAGCGAAAAGGGAAAACTACAAATGTTGGAATCACAATATGCAATCCCAAATAGGTGTCCAAGACTGCAAAGGTGCTTTTAAATTACATAATAAGTGCTTTCCTTATTCCTAGTGAACATTACCACCTCCTCTGCTGTCACTCAACTGGAAGACAGATACTATGACAATTACACCTTTGGCCAATACTGAATTACAGTCTCCAATTTTGAAGCATAACAATCACAACTTTAAATTAATCTACTCCTATTCTCATTCATCTAAAAATATCTGTCATACCTGAATAATGAGCATGTGTTATCCATGGTAATACTGAAGACTCCATCTTCTCTAACATTTTTTTTGTGCACAGTACCTCCAAATACTTTATTCATCATCTGTTCAAAGATAAAATAAATTAATGTTAATATAAATCAAAAGAAAATTAGCTATTTTCTTAATTACCCTAATTTCATAATTATATTCCTTGTTTTCAGAATATATTATGTCTGTGACCAAAAAATAAAAGAAGTTTGATAAATGTAGATACCTTGGCATTATTATATAATTATACAGTTAATTAAGAGACATAGTTATAAAACAAAACTAGATTAAAAATCTGACCTGAGGTTAATGTCTGTTCAATACCAGCAGATTTCCCATTTAGTGTACTTTAATTAATTCATCTGTTAAAAATAAGTTTCTCTAATACTTTCATCTGAGTTCAATTTAAAAAGTAATATGAGCTTAGAAAAGGCTATAGTAAACAACAGATTTGTGGTATTAAAATTAGATATGTCTAAATTCCTCCAACCTGTTTAATCTGTGGCCCTAAAGGTACAGTCTGAAAGCTTGCAGAAGACTGTGCTATGGAGATGGGATAAGCAAAAAAATCTGGTCTTTCAATTAAACTCATTTGTTCAAACCCCATATACCTACAGACTTTTATTCCAAATGGCCTCTTCATCCTGCCCTTCCTTGTGTCAATCAATCTTACTTACATTTACAAATGCCCAAACTCCCAACACCAAATAAATACAAACAAGATTTTTACAAACATTAAATTTGCATTGATATAATCATTACAATTCATCTTGATATGTCTGCTCCAAACAAGTGTCATAAGATATCTGCCATAATAATGCATGATGCCAGTTGACCCAGACTCCATCAGAAAAGCAGGCAAATGCTACCTAAATGCTCATTCTAATAGTGCAGTGGCATATTCTTCAAAACCATCACCAAATGCTGCCCTCTATATTCTCCTCTTATGCATTCACAATAAGCCTTCCTGCAATGAAAGTTTGGGTTAAGCCTATTAGGAAAGAAACTTGCTAAACCTTGCTTAACCCTTTGTACGCCATAAGCATCTATAGACGCAAGCTGGATGGTTTGTTTTGGACGCATGACAGTTAACTGGTTAAACCCAACACAGGTATAATTCATTTTTATTGCGCTCACCACTTTATTGATCTACACAGATTTTGCCTTTTTTTTTTAAACAAATTGAAGGCAAGAACTTCCACCAGCAAAAAGATTACAACTCGCTTTATTGCGGTGGCAAGAGGCTACAGTTTGCTGACTCCTTCACTATAGGACAAAGTACAAGTCCCTTATATTGAACAAAGACTTGTCATTAAATGCCCACTGTCTAATTTCACCTCTTATCTTCCCCTTCATTCTCTACTCCAGCCATTCACACTGCATGATTACCAAAAGAGAACATGTTTTCACGTCTTTAGGTCTCTTCATAGTCCCAAGAGACTAACAAAGTATGTGGCTCAGAGCAGTCACTCAAATTTGCTGAGTGAAATCTGCTTCTATATACTCAAAGAACCTTTTGTCAATGAACCTCAAATTCGCAGTTCTTATACAAGACAGCCGAACAATCAAGGTAACCAAAGCTGTTGGAATTCTATACAATTTTAAAGTCCATAAAGTTCCAAATTAAAGGCTTTTTATAAAGCCAATGGCTTGCAGTAAAGTGTAAAGCTGTATCACCTGTTCAGTGGCTTTCATACTTAAAGTGCAAGAAGTTGAACAAACAGCTAAGTGTGTGTTTGTGGGAGATGGGGATAATTTTATGTGTAATAAAGATAATTTACTATCTTATTAAATTTTTGCTTTAATATTCTATTTTAACTTAAAGAAATGGTTTTCAGGGTGGATTCCTGAAAATCCCAAAGTCCTAAATGCCTCAAAGAAATCCCTGTAGTACTCCAGGTCTACCACCCCCATTAGATCAACCCCTATTTTATCTATATTATAGGCCAAGAGCTTTACAATATTAGGTTTGGGAGGAAAACAGAGAAATTCTGTAAATAAAAACAATTTGACAAAACCTTGTGGAAGTGTGTAAAAAATCAAGTGCTTGTAATAAAGATGTTTCTTAGAACTCTAAAAAAACAATTAAAAACCCAAATGAAATTATAAAGAATGAAAAATCACACAATCTAGAAACTATCTGCAATAAAGTCACAATCTGTAAAATTGTCTGCAATATACATAATTGGTGAAAATTTAGTATTCAACATATACAAATGAATTTTTAAAAAACAATTTAATAGAATATGGGCAAAAATCATGTTTTACAGTAAAGCAGACACAACGGCAAATAAGCATACAAATTTTATAATAATAAGGAAAATGAACAATAAGACTACAATGTGATCCTATTTAGTGCCTCCTCAGATAGAAAAATAAAGACAACAAAAAAATCTGACCATGTCAAGGATTGGCAGGGATATGGAGCACAAGAATTTTTATATACTACTGAGGAAACGCAAATGGGGAAGAAGGGAGTGTGTTGAAGTGGGGGAGTTGGTGGGAGAGAGTGGGAATATCATTACTTAGTGAAGCTGAGACTCAGCATTTCAACTTATGGTTACCCTAGAGCAGCGGTTCTCAACCTGTGGGTTGCGACCCCTTTGGGGGTCAAACGACCCTTTCACAGGGGTCGCCTAAGACCATCGGAAAACACATATTGAATATATAATTACATATTGTTTTTGTGATTAATCACTATGCTTTAATTATGTTCAATTTAAAACAATGAAAATACATCCTGCATATCAGATATTTACATTACGATTCATAACAGTAGCAAAATTACAGTTATGAAGTAGCAACGAAAATAATTTTATGGTTGGGGGTCACCACAACATGAGGAACTGTATTAAAGGGTCTCGGCATTAGGAAGGTTGGGAACCACTGCCCTAGAGAAAAGTTTGTGTATGTACAACGTAGAAGAAAAGTACAAAAATATTTATGGCAGTACTGCCTGTAATAGCAAAAACTGGAAAAAGACCAGTAATACTAACAGTGGAATATATAATTAATCTGTGATATATTAAAACAATAAATTCAATAGTGAAAATAAATAACATACAATTAAAATGTATTAACACGGATGAATCTCAAAACCAAAGTTGAAAATAATACATGCAGTATGATTTCAATTATATAAAGGTCAGTAGGCAAATATATTATTTCACAATATAAACCTATGTGAAATAAAGTGTTACTCCTGGTGGGAGAAGAGAAGAATGTAGAGAGAGAAAAGTATAAAGGAAGTTTCAAAAGTTCTACTAATACTCTATGTATAATGCTAACTGGGGATAAATTAGTAATAAAGATAAAAGGAGAAGGAAGCAAAGAATTTTTTTCTCCTAAAGATTTTTTTTCTTCTAAAGAAAAGCAATTAATAGGACGCAATTAGAAAGGCTCATACAAGAGTATAATGGAGAAATATGGTACAGAAATATGTAAATTACTAAAGTTTCAGGATGCCAAAGGGGTACACAAAGGTAAACATTCAAGTGAGACCTTTGGTGCTAAAACTGCCCAACTAAGTCCTTAAGAAGTGGCAAGTCTATTCCATTATTCTACTCTGAAAGCTGATGATATAAAGGCAAACGTTTTTATGCATTTAACATAAGTAGGCCTGGCCCTGGCTACCATAACATCCCTATTGAATGACAGCAAAATGTGGCCTTATATTTATATGGAGAGCTGACATAATGGAGAAATAGCCTCTACCATTTAAATTAAGGAAGCATTTTCCAGACCAATTTTACTATAAGTGGGTGAAAAAAAAAAATCCTGTGAGACTCTTCTTTACAAGATGTTAAAATGCCTCTCAGTATACCAAAACCCTTTTAACTTAATTATTAAGTTGTGCTATATAATTAATATTGACTACTCTGGCAAAGGAGATCAATAAATTATATCCTGGGGCAAAGGTATATTTTTAAAGTCAGCCAATTTCCAATGTTCAACGCAATGGGATGCAGGCTCTTCTAAAAACATATATTCTATTGAATATTAAGTGGGAAAACCTAAAAATAAGTTATTATCCAAGTCAAATTCATAACACCATTTGGCTTTTCAGAAAACATTAACAGGGGAAAACGAGCCTTTTACTATGCAGTGCTTATTTGCCTATAGAAGAAAATATCTATTGTAGAGTTTTAACTTTGTACTTGACATATTTTTAGTGATCAGTATTTCTTCTAAATCAAAGTGGATAACCATAACAAACAATTAGCAAGAAATGAAGTCTGGCAAAGCTGTCTTCTAGACCAGTGATTTTTAATATCCTGCTCTTGTATCAAAAATAGAAATAATAAAATATTCACATTTTTATATGAACACTAGAGGCCCAGTGCACGGATTTGTGCACCGGTGGGGTCCTCAGCCTGGCCTGCGCCTCTCGCAATCCAGGACCCCAAGGGGATGTCAGACTGCTGGTTTCAGCCGGATCCCTGGCTTGCAGGGATGGGGCGAAACCAGCAGTCCAACGCTGCCTGCCTCTCTTGCCTGCCATTCCCGCTCATCCCGGCCCTGCTGCACCTGCCGCGGGCTCGTGCCCAGTCAGTCCCAATCGAGGGAGGCTCACACCGCCAGTGGCTCTTACCAGCTATGAGCCTTGCATCTGGCATCCGTTGGTCAGCTGAGTGGCGCTCCCACTGTGGGAGTACACTGACCACCAGGGGATAGCTCCTGCATTGAGTGCCTGTCCTCTGGTGGTCAGTGCACATCATAGTAACCAGTTGTTCGGACACTTAGGTTTTTATATATTCATAGATTAACTTATTGATTTATTTTAAAAAATATTTTTTAAAATATATTTTATTTTTTTACAGCAGAGAAGAAGGGAGAGGGATAGAGAGTTAGAAACATCGATGAGAGAGAAACATCGATTAGCTGCCTCCTGCACGCCCCGCACTGGGGATGTGCCCGCAACCAAGGTACATGCCCTTTACCAGAATCGAACCCGGGACCCAACGCTCTATCCACTGAGCCAAACCGGTTAGGGCACTTAATGTTCTCTTAAAGTCACTGTAAAACCTATGTTGACCTATACTGGACTACATGTCTGGGACCCTTCAGTCCGCAGGCCGCTCTATCCACTGAGCAAAACCAGTTAGGGCTAGATAGATTGATTTATATTTCTTTCCTTCACTGAAACTCCAGAGTCAGTTAGAAGAAAATATATTGGTCTGTTCACTTTCTACCTTTTAAACAGTTTCCCCGGTACAATATTCATATTAAAGCACAACAGTTTCAATCAGACTGGTTTTGCCCACTTACAAAAATTTAAATTATGCTCAATACAAGGACTTAAAACAACTCAGCCATTGGGAAAAATGATACATCTTTATCAAGTCATTTATGCAAGAAATTAAAAATTAACAGATAATTCTCAATAATCAATTAGGGAGCACCAGGTTATGAGGAAATTAAAAAGCTGATTTTTAATTAACACCAATTCCATTTTGGTCAATTAGGATCTCACAATTACATTAATTCCACTTGTATTCTGACCCTATCCTCCCTTCCACTTTAGTATGTGCTAAGCCAGAAGTTGGTCAAAAGGGAAAGAGGTCAAGATAATTCACAAACCAGTTAATCCAGTCACTATATTTACTTGGCTATTCTTATCATGGCAGAAAATTCTGCATTAAAAAGAAAAGTACATTGCTTCTGACACTAGCTAGAAAAGGCGAAATACTATAACATGTCAGTTACTAATAATGTATTACTCAGGGAATACTTTCCCATCTAATTCAATTTTCAGATTATCTGGTTAAATAAAATGCATTTTTAAAATTATCTTAACTGGAAAGTCATTTTGCTTATCACCAGGGATAACTTTTCTTAAATGTATTTATTTATATTCCCACCTTCTCAGTAAATAGATCATATTGAAGAAATCATCTATATATATAAACCCTAATATGCAAATAGACTGAACAGCAGAACAACCGAACAACCGGTGGCTATGACATTCACTGACCGCCAGGGGGCGCATGCGGAACATGGCAGACGACGGCAGCAGAGCACGGAACATGGTGGGTGTCAGCTGCGGCGGGATGGGGGAGCAGGTGAGCGGGGGCGCCAGACCAAGGCGGGGCTCCGGTCACTGTCACCTGGGCAAGCCTCTGGTGGTTACTGAAAATTCTTTGCTCCTGTGTGCCATGGTCCCGCCCAGCACTCGTACCTGCTGCAGGCGCCAGCCCCACTTGCACTTGCAGCTGGCGCCGGAGCCACTGCTTGCACCCGCTGCCGGTGCCAGGCGCCAGCCCCACTTGCCACTGAGGGCTTCTCCACCTCCCCCTGCTCCTGAGGGGCGAGAGGCAGCAGCCGCTGCTCGCTCCCGCTGCTGGCACGGGCCCCAATCACTCCACGCCATCAGCAGGTGCAAGTGGGGCCGGTGCCATCAGTGCATGGGAGCGGCGGTGGTGGGAGCAGGGCTGCCAGCAGACAGGGGACTGGGGGCCGTGGCAGTAGGGGCCGGGCGGGGGCATGGAGGATGGGCCGAGACCCATCCCTATGCTCACCACAGCCTCGCGGCCCACAGTTCCTTTCAAGGTGCACGAATTCGTGCACTGGGCCCCTAGTTCTTTGAAAAGTGAGAATGTAACATGTTATAGGCTCAGTATTATCTATCATCTCATTCAATAATCACATTCTACTTACCTGTTAAACTTATACTACTTAAAAATAAAGTAAGCAAAAAATACATTAAATGAGCCAAAATATATTTCTAAACATTTCACTCATAGGAGAATAGCTTATCTCAACATCTCAATTAGTCCCTATTTATTCTTGCTTTTGTACAGCCCCAAAGTACAAATAATTATTAATATTACAGTGACCATCATAACCAAATGACCAAAATTAACATTACCAGTCAAGGCACAAATCAACATTGTATGTCTCCTAATGATATGCTCTGGGAAGACCACAGCATCTCTTCTGTGGTACTCCTGCCAAAAATATATGACCTGAACCTAACAATGAAGAAACATCAAACAAACCAAAACTGAGGGATAGTGTAAAAAGTAACTTAAAAATAAAACCTATCTAGGTCATGAAAGAGAAGGAAAGACAAATGGGTCCAAACTAAAGGAGTCAAAGAATCATGACAACTTAAATACAACACATGGTTGGAATGGATCCAGGATTTACAAGGGACATTAATAAGAAAAACAGTGAAATGTGAATCAAGTCTGTGGATTAGATTCTAACACTGAATCAATGTTAACTTCTGATTTTGATAGTTGTACTGTGGCTATGTAGGGCAAAGTTCTAGTACTTAGGAAATACAAAGAAAGGATATCATGTCTGCAACTTACTCTCAAATGATTAAAAATGTCAACGGAACTAAGCAAAAGTATACAGGAGCTCTGTGTACTATTTCTGCTACTTTTATGTAAATTTGAATGTCAAACTTGTTTTTATTTTAATGACAGTATTGTTATGCAGTAATAGAGCTACTTTTCTAAAAAGATTCCCACTCAGGTCCATTCTGCCTTACCAGTGTAACAACTCACAAATAGATATAATATGCACAAATTATCTCATACAACTAAATATCCTAAATAGTCTAAAGACAGAAAATACTAATAGAGTGGGATTCACAAACAGAATAAAATTAAGTCAGCTCTTAAGGCAAATTTACAGATGTACCTGCATGCCATAGCAAATTCCAAGAACAGGCTTGCCAATAGTGAATATTGCTGGATCAAACCAGGGAGCATCTTCTGCATACACAGAATTAGGTCCTCCAGAGATGATAATAGCACTGTGGATTTAAGCGAGAGAGTCAGTGAAGAATCTCTAACTGCTAACTTTTATACAAAGTCTACAGATTCAGCGAGTTTATGTTTTTGGTACATTGTAGATATCTAGATTCTATCACAACTAATTAATATCCTCCCAAAGAGCTTAATTATACTTACTCTACTTTACTGCAATGTGTGGAAGCCTCAAGTCAACATTTATTTGTTAATAAGCACAACTTCCAAATATATAAATACCAATGTTTCTATCTATTAAGGTGGCATAAATTTGTTTTGATTGTTTTCCTCATTAATGGGAGAAGTAAATGAGAATTCTAAAAGATGGAGAACATACACTGAGTGGCCAGATTATTATGACCGGCCAGATTATTATGACCACCCCATCAGTACAATGAAGAATTAGTTATGCAAATAATAATAATAAAACCTTGAGAGTATTTGCTTAGGAAGTTTTCAATATTCAGTATTTTTGGAAGTGTCAATGAAGTACTGATGGAGTGGTCATAATAATCTGGTTGGTAATAATCTGGCCACTCAGTGTATATGTCCTCTGGGAGGCAAGGAGTAAAGCAGGTCACAAAAGGACAACTAAAGGTATTATGAAGGCTCTGGATGACTCAGAGCAACATATTCTACAACAAAGAATGGCAGAATGTGAAGAATTACCTAACTTGGCCTCTTCAAAACCTGTCCAATATTCCCAACAATTTTACTTGAGACCCAGGAAAAGGAGCTAACATCACTTTAGCCCCATATGCCCTGCTCCCAGAACCGAGGTCAATATTATAACTTAACTACACTACAACTCACAGAGCATTCTATAGGTTAACTTGAGAATCAAAGTATTAGTATAAAGGAAGCTACAAACTGAGGCCCATGTTCCTCACCAGGCCACCGACACACCAAATTTGGCCTTCAGTATTCACTCAAAAAAATTTAGAACATTTTATTACTATTATGAATTTTACAAAAAAAATCAGATTTCTGGATCTTATTTAAGAAAAAGAAGGAAAAATCTGGCAAAACTAGGCCTTCACTCTCAGATGACTACAAATAATGAATCACAGAGTTGCACTATCATACTATCATACATATCATATATGCTGTCCCGTTTGCCACACATGCCCACTTACATACAACAGGCAAACTTAGGCCCTTTACTCAATTTAAGATATTCTCAGACTCATCTTAAGTCTGAATTTGCAGGAATCCTGATTTATCTATATTTCTAAAGAAAAATGCATTCCAAGATCTAACCAAAATCTACTTACAAATAAATCTGGATTACAATTTATAATTAGTGGCTGCCTGCCATCTAAAAGCATATAAACTAAAATGCTAGGCTTATGATATATCCAGAAGAATAATATGTCAAATTCATAAAAATTTCTCAGCAAGCTAGAGCATTTATTTAATTTTTTAAATATATTTTTATTGATTTCAGAGAGAAAAGGAGAGGGGAGAGAGAGATAGAGACATCAATGATGAGAGAAAATCATTGATTGGCTGCCTCCTGCATATCCCCTCTACTGGGGATCGAGCCCACAACCCCAGGCATGAGCTCTTGAAAAGAATCAAACACAGGACCCTTCAGTCCACAGGCTGACACACTATCCACTGAGCCAAACCAGCTAGCGCTATTTTTTTATTTATTAACTTTATTGTAGAGACAGTGGTTAGTAACATTATATAAGTTTCAGGTATACAATTCTATGATACATCACCTGCATATTGCATTGTATGCTTACCACGCAAAGTCTAGTTTCTCTCTGTCACCATAAATTTGACCCCTTTACCTTCTTCATCCTCCCCCTACACCAAGCATTTTAAAAAATATATAACAATAATTTAAGTGAACTCAAAAGCCCCACTTTTGGAACTTTGTATTAGTAATATGAATTATATATTGTTTGTTAGCCTATCTTCTTTATAAAGAAACTGAAGACAACCTGCTCATATGATAAATACTAGAGGCCCGGTGCACAAAAATTTGTGCACTGGGGGGGGGGGGGGGCCCCTCAGCCCGTCCTGTGCCCTCTCGCAGTCTGGGACCCCTCAGGAGATAATGACCTGCTGGCTTAGGC
>NW_005366679.1:2912554-2914543 GCF_000412655.1 Myotis brandtii | reverse complement strand
TTTTTTTTTTTTTTTTTGGGCCAGCTTTAGCTCTGAGGCCTCGCTGCTGAAAACATGGATACAATGTTTCGGTCCGGCTGGGTTTCAGTCCGGCTGTTTTCTGGGGTTTTGTTTACCTTCTTATTTGCAACATAGTATATAGTTGCTTAGAGTTGCAGATGAGAGGCCGGCAAGTGTGGCGGGGAACGTTGGAGTCTGCAGCAAGCAAGCCTCGTTCGCTTCCAGCTGCCTGGCTGCCGGCCGCCATCTTGGCTGACAGTTAATTTGCATATACTCACTGATTAGCCAATGAAAAGGGTAGCGGTCGTACGCTAATTACCATGTTTCTCTTTTATTAGTGTAGATAACATCTTAGGACAACAATTCTAAAGGGGTGCGTCGGGTTAAACCTAAGTGTAGATATGTAACCTGGCATCCTAAATATGTAGAAGCTAAAATTCTATAAAATATATTTAATATTCACAACCTCTATAATTTCAATATATTTAGTTTTATAAAGGATAATCACTATAGGACTGCCCAGCATCCCACATTAATCTAATAAATAACTGAAGACTCTAAGAGTCATAATACTTGAAAAGGCAATGGTCTTAGCCAAGGATAAAAACTCAAGCAGTACTTGCACCAATTATGAAAATTCTCATCTCAGTAAATCTTGAGAAAAGCTAATCACTCATTTTGAGTCTTCTATTTCTATGCTGCTATCATTTGAAACTAATTTACAATTACAAGGCCCAATAAGCTATCAGGCATCCCAGATATCAACTTTATGTTATCAAGCAGATCAATGTTCTACAAACAAGTAGGTTAAGATATCTCTTATGTCATAAAACTAACATTAATTCTAAAAAGACAAAAACAAAACCAGGGGTGGTCAAATATTTATCTCAGCGGCAAAGATTACAGTAATAAAACCCACATAGTTCCTATTCTCCTACAAAGAAAAGAAGCTCTAGGCACAAGCAAGATCTAGGAACTTTTTATGATCAAGTGACAAGAAAAACAATTAGACTTCTATTACCAAGTATTTATCTATCCTACTCTAAAACAATTAGTTTGGGTTAGTTTGCTGGGAATGTTTTGTTGGTTTCTTTTGGGTTGTGGAATGAAGAAGCTTGGATTTGACAAAGAGCCATTTGGATTTTTCACCGTCTTTGATTCTCTTAAAATTGGTTCCCAATGGCAAATGAAGACAGATGAATTAAATAAACTCAAGGGTCCCTTCTTACTCTAAAATTTTACAGTTTAAAAAGGCTGTTCCCAAACCACTATGCTCAATTAATATTTGACAAAGGAGGCAAGAGCATACAATGGAGTCAAGACAGTCTGTTCAATGCTCCTAGGGCAATGGAAACTAAAGAAAAAATAAACAAATGGGCCTACATTAAAATAAAAAGCTTTTGCACAGCAAAGGAAACCATCAACAAAACAACAAGAAGACCCACTGCATGAGAGAATATATTTGCCAATGATATCTCCGATAAGGATTTAATCTCCAACATTTACAGGGAACTCATACAACTTAACAAAAGGAAGATAAACAACCCAATCAAAAAATGGGCAAAGGACCTAAATAGATACTTTTCAAAAGAAGACAGAAGGAAGGCCTAGAGACCTATGAAAACATGCTCAGAGTCACTAATCATCTAAGAGATGCAAATCAAAACGACTATGAGGTACCACCTCACACTTGTCAGAATGGCTATCATCAACAAATCAACAAATGACAAGTGCTGGCAAGAATGGGGAGAAAAAGGAACCCTCAGGCACTACTGGTGGAAATGCAGGCTAGTGCAGCTACTGTGGAGAACAGTATAGAGTTTCCTCAAAAAACTAAAAATGGAACTCCCATTTGACCCAGTGATCCCACTTCTAGGAATATATCCCAAGAGACTAGAAACACCAACCAGAAAGGATATATGCACCCCTATGTTCATAGCAGCACAATTCACCATAGCTAAGATTTGGAAACAGCCTAAGTGCCCATCA
>NW_005366679.1:2908891-2912230 GCF_000412655.1 Myotis brandtii | reverse complement strand
GGGGGATAAGGACACATATGTAATACCTTAATCAATAAAGAAACTAAAAAAAAATTTTAAAAAAAGGTAGCTGTTTTAACCTGCATCTGAAGACTAGTACAGAGTTAAGTAAACCTGCCTTTTCAGATTTCCAATTCAGTATAATTCAGAAACAAGAATCACAGGATAATGTATACATGTCTATGAAGTCTTTAAATGTGAATTTTTTAAAATATATTTTATTGATTTTTTACAGAGAGGAAGGGAGAGGGATAGAGTCAGAAACATCGATCAGCTGCCTCCTGCACACCTCCCACTGGGGATGTGCCCGCAACCAAGGTACGCGCCCTTGACCGGAATCAAACCCGGGACCCCCCAGTTTGCAAGCCGACGCTCTATCCACTGAGCCAAAGCAGTCAGGGCTAAATGTGAATTTTTTGCTCTTAAAATAGTTGTTTTAAGAAAAAATTAATTTTTGAAAAAAACATAGCATTAACATTTAAGAGCCAATTAAAGATATAAACTGCAGTTGCTTACTACTGGATAAGAAAGAGTATTAGCTTAATGCAAGGGTGGGGAACCTTTCTTCTGCCAAGGGCCATTTGGATATTTATAACATAATTTATGGGCCATACAAAATTATCAACTTAAAAATTAGCCTGCTATATTTGGTTAACTCACCCCTAATGCGTTGGCAGGGCCAGACTAAATGATTTTTCAGGCCTTATATGGCCCGGCCAGACATTTCCCAACCCTTTAATGAGAAAAGGCATAGAATTAACCAGAAATAGCTGTTAAAGGAAGAAACATATTGTGTGTGTGTGTGTGTGTTTGCTGTCATTTGAACTAGTTCTAAGAGTACAAGCTGTGGAGTTAGCCCTTATATAAGACTTAAGAAATCTTCATCTTATAGAAATTAGTTTCTTGGCATAGGAAGCAAAATTCTGTGCACAGAATTCTTCTCATTTAAGTATTCTAGCCACTGTATATAGTCCTTTGATGAAATGCTCTGGGATCAATAAATGAATGACCACAATAGCCTTACATAGTCTAACCCAGTAATCTTATAAAACACTAGAGGCCCAGTGCACAAATTCATGCATGGGTAGGGCCGGGGGAGGGACCACAGGCAGTTGGCGGGCCGACCCTGCCCCCTGGTCAACCTCTCAGTCAACAGGAGGTTGCATATTAGCCTTTTATTATATAGGATAAAACATCCAAATGCAAATCCTGCCCTAACTGGTTTGGCTCAGTGAATAGAGTGTCAGCCTGCAGACTGAAGGGTCCCAGGTTCAATTTCAGTCAAGGACACATGCCCGGTTGTGGGCTCGATCCCCGGTAGAGGATGTGCAGGAGACAGCCAATCAATGATTCTCTCTCATCATTGATGTTCCTCTCTCTATCTCTCTCTCTCTCTCTCTTTCCCCTCTCCCTTCCTCTCTGAAATCAATAAAAATATTTTTTTTAAAAAAAACAAAAATAATGCAAGTCCTCATGACTGTGCAATTAAAGTTAAGGTAATCTTTTTAACTGAAAAACTTAAATATTTCCTTTTTTAAAAATCAGAACCATGGGAAATTCCTTGTAAAACCATTCCATGTCATATATTCATTTTAAAAAAATGCAGTGCCCAAGCAAGTTAATAATAAAATACCCTAAAATGTATGCTCAATATTCTCAGAAAAACATAAGAAAAAAGTCTACCGGAATCCATGCTCTTTTATAGCAAATGCTGGTGTTTCCAATGGGAAGAGTTCCGACTGCACGAACAGTTCCCTCACTCTTCGATCTATGACTTTCCCGTACTGAGCACCAGCATCCAGAATGACCACAGCTCCTTCATAGTGGTGGCAGCCATCCTTAATGTCTCCTCCAGCATTCTCCAGCTGCAAATATTAATACAAACATCTTAATTATGAAAATTAAAGCTACTTTAAGAAACAGTTGTCACAGTCAACTCCAAAAACACACAGAAACAAAAACTGTTAACTTAGAACTTTCTAAGTTGCCATTTCAAAACACTTCTTTTAAAGTGAAGATTTTCATACATATCCATATACCAGCATACATAAACACTTTAATAAAAGCTACCCTTTACTGACTATATGATATAGTCACTTTATGTATAGTGCATCCTACATGTATTACCTAATAATATGGTAAGCATACAATCCAGTCATGCCAAATATAGTCCTGATTTATGTCTGTTATACTGGCATTATTTATAATGCCTCTTTCAAATCTCAAAAGCATCCAATTGGACAATAAATTATATGGTGACCCTACCTGGTACTCACGGCTTTCCTATGATGGATGTACTGATGAGAAACTGTAAAATTTGATGCCAGAGCATAAGCATGCCCAAACTCTCTTTATTAGGAAAATGATATATATGCATCTACCCATAACAATAAAAGTTTTAAAGGTTTTTTTAAAAATCTTATCTGTGTGTAGTATATTGACACTTTTCTGGAAGGCAATCTGGCAAAACATAAAATTAACTCTGTGTGCTGAAATATTTTCCTGGAACTGGGTACAAAAGAATGCAAGTGTAGGTGGGTATGGATAAAACATGACTGCTTATGTACTGAAATCAGTCAGGTGATAGTGCCCTGGCTGAGTAACTTAGTTGGCTGGAGCATCATCCTGTACACTAAAAAGTTGTGGACTGGATTCCCGGTCAGGGCACATACCTAAACCTAGGTTGCAGGATAGATTCCCAGTCGCAGCACAGATGGGAAACAATCGCTGTTTCTCTCACACTGATGTCTCTCTCTTCCCCTTCCTCTCTCTCAAATCAATAAAAACATACCTTGGGTGAAGACTAAAAAAAAAACCAAAATGACTGATAGGTACATTCATTTTAGTCTAGTCTCTATGCTGTTCTGAATATTTGAACTTATGAAAAAGCTTTTAAAATGTGTATATACACTGGAAATCCACTTAAGGAAGCATATAAACTATGGTTTCATTTTTAAATATATTGTAAAACACAATAGTGTATGTGTGCATGTATGAAAAAAAAGTCTAAACAGATATACACCAAAGTATTAACAGAGGTTGTATCTGAGTGATAGCACTTTAGGCGATCTTAAATATTGCCCTCTATATTCTTTGGTATGTTCTACATGTATACAATAAACATATTTTGAGTTTTTCCCGCCTCCAGTTGTAAAATTTGCACATTAAAAAAAAGTGTAAGTTAGTCTTTTTGGCTCTTGTATAATCCTTTCCCTTCACATGAAAAAATAAATGCAGATCTCATAACACCACTAATACTTCTTTTTAAAAAAATATATATTTTATTGATTTTTTTACAGAGAGGAAGGGAGAGAGATAGAGAGTTAAAATCGATGAGAG
>NW_005366679.1:2902933-2908780 GCF_000412655.1 Myotis brandtii | reverse complement strand
CAGTGGTTCTCAACCTTCTGGCCTTTTAAATACAGTTCCTCATGTTGTGACCCAACCATAAAATTATTTTCGTTGCTACTTCATAACTGTAATGTTGCTACTGTTATGAATCGTAATGTAAATATCTGATATGCAGGATGGTCTTAGGCGACTCCTGTGAAAGGGTCATTCGACTGCCAAAGGGGTCGCGACCCACAGGTTGAGAACCACTGGGTTAGGGCAACACCACTAACACTTCTGCTACAGTAATGAAAAAAGCAATGATCACAACCATCTACAGAGGAGGATTTGCAAAAGGCCAATCACAGGCCAGAAAGAATTACTCAGATCATAAATATGGTTTTAATTAGGAATACTGAGCAATGTAGAAAAATCAGGTCACAGAAAGAAGCAGTTTACAGAATATATTAGTGCAAGAAATACTAAAACTTTTTTTCCTTCCAGACCTTTGCCTTCACACATACAAACACAAACACACACACAATGCACTTTAAGGAATATATCTACAATCCCTTAATCTTAATCTATTTTTTTGGTAAAGAATAAACTATTTTTCTTTTATTGTCTAAAGTTTTACCTATATCTCCTTTTTTCCCAATTGATCCCCTCCCCCATCCTTTCCCAGCCCGGGCAAACCCCCACCACCCCACTGGAAAAAATAAAAGAAAGAAATAAATAAAAATCAAATAAAACCCTGCTTTGGATTCATTAATACTGTTGTTCTTTTCAATTAATCTATATGCATCTCAATACATATTTTTAAGTGAAGAAAAAAAAAGAATAAAGTATTTTCGAAAGACCACTATGCCATTCAGTCTCATTATCACCTTCACATTTTTCACCAAATCCAAGTTCAACCTGTTTGTTTTTTCACATTACAGGCAGTTTTCACTTTGCATGATTCTGATACACACAAATTTGTTATCATGTTTTATTCCAAGGTTTAATTAACTAAGATTAGCCCCAAAAAACATGGCTCAAATTTCATTAACATATCAACTGTGAGTAGATAGAGTACAAACTTCAATGCCAGTTCTTCAGTCCACAAATCATCACATAAACGACAGATAAACATCTTTATCAGTGACCAATCACGTCCCTTCTTTCAAAATCTGTTGGTAATTGGTCACTGTACAACAAACAGACAAAAGTATAATTGGTTACCTTCTTGACACCCAGTGATAAATCCACATGACATTATAACATATGGATAATCCAAAGTGGAAACTTAACAACAAAGATGAAGGTGCAGCAAAAACATGAAAAGTGATATGCTAGAAGTGAAATTCTAATCCAATGTAAATGTAGTTACAGAAGAAATAGTTGGCTGTGGCAATGATGACATGGTTGCAGGTTGAGCACTTCTAGAATGTGCAGTCAGAGGAACTTAGCAAAAGCAAACTTATCAGCATCAATGAGAAAAGTCTCTGTGATGAAAAGGATGTCCCAGAGGAAGTGACTCCAGGAAAATACTTCAAATTAAAGTAATTCTTGGAGATATTTCATGACATTCAACATACAAAGGGTATAGCATGTTGAAAGCCATCAAAGCATAGAAAAGATGCGAAGGGAAAGACAACACTCATTCTTGATAATTTTTTTGCAAAGAAACAGCAATTTTTAATGTTTCTAATGTTTTAAGTTATACTATACTAAATAGTAGTTTTACTATTTATTTCAATATAAATGCATACTTATCTTTTTTTTAAGGGGTAACTAATGAAGGAAAGACATCAGGGAAGAGAAACTAGAGAGAGGCACTGGTCATTACCTCTAGAGAGGTAGGCCTGGTGAGCCCAAGATGTGCTGGACAGGATACTGTACCTCACAGACAAACTGATAGAGGTTTTCTTATCAAATACCTAAAAATAGCTTTATGTGTTTGGTAACATTATTTTACAGCAATTAGAAAATTAAGTTATTAGAAATTCAACTTATTTTACCACCTCCTTTTAGAATCAAGTGCCCCAGTTTAGACACAGAATATATAATCACACTACTATTAACGAAACCCTTTATATTCCCTATCACATTATAATGGACTCTGTTAGGCAACATGTAGACATAACTACATAAAGCATTTCCTGGGTCCTCAAACCGAGAACCCAAAGCCATGACAAGGGTCCACCAACGAGCATATCAACTCATCTCACATTATTACTAAAGTAAACCTATTTTTGGAACCACTGTGATTCTTGAGCAAACACAAAAACATCTCTATTCCACAATAAGCATGGAAAAAGAATACTCCACACAACCCAGAATTATATATGCTATACAAAGATTCAAAATTCTATGAAACAATTACTTTATATTTATTGTTTCACAAAGTGTTTCAGAATTATGTATTAACCCAGAGGAGTTCATTCATTTTGAGTATCTAAATAGAGTTTAGGTTTGTAGGAATCATGAAAATAGTAAGTACAATAATGGAGGAAATTTTTATCATTGTGGATAGCAAACAATTATTTACTACATCCAACAGCATCTTTTGGAATATAATTCATTAAATGGCCTAAAAAAAAAGCCAGTAAGAAATATATTTGAACAGTATAGGACAAGCCTAAATATTTTTTAAAATTCTTGAAAGACAATTATTTTCCTTAAGAGACAAGTTGGCCTACACTAAAGGCAAGGTCATCTGAAGCTCCTAGAGGAATTTCAAAACCTTTCAAGTCTAAGAACAGAAAACAATAAAAACCATAAACCATTCCTTTTGTCTGCAACAGCTCTTCCATTCTAGATTAATATCTTAACAGAACAAAATCTGAAGCAAAGAAAACAAACAAACCATCTTTGACCTCTGAAAAAATGTACTATAGGATTGTCAAATGACAATTAATTCTCAAAACATCCCAGATAAAAATTCAGGTCTTCTTCCCATTCAAGTACAAAAACTTATACTTAAAGTGCCAAATTTAAATTTTTAACATCAATAAGTATTTATAAAACAACTTTAATCCAACTTTAATTTATAATAACATAGTTAATATTTCAGTGAAGATGGTGGGGCAAGGCCCACTTCTACTCCAAGCAAACAAGAGTCTGAAGTTTGCATAAGACCAAAATGTGGGAAACTTTACAAGTAGCCCAAAGACCATAAATCCTACTTTAATAAAATTGAAAAAGTTATTACATCTAATACTTGGCATACATTCTATTCATATACAACACTGAATAGTTGTGAACATATTTTAAAGAATTACTAACCCCTGGCTGGTTTGGCTCAAGGGATAGAGCATCGGCCTGTAGACTGAAGGGTCCTGGGCTCAATTCTGATCAAGGGCACATGCCTGGGTTGCAGGCTCGATTCCCCAGTAAGGGGTGTGCAGAAGGCAGCCAATCAATGAGTCTCTCTCATCATTGATGTTTCTATCTCTCTCCCTCTCCCTTCCTCTCTGAAATCAATAAAAATATATTTTTTTAAAAAGAATTACTGACTAGTTTACTTTAAGATCTTTAAATAAGATCTGTTAAAGAAACAAAAATTTATCTTGAGTAGTTAACCAAAGTAGCCCTGAAAACAAACAAACAAAAAAACAACAACTAGGTTTTAAGTCCCAGCTGTTTTTTCAGCGTATGAAGCTGGAACACATAAAGGTCCTTTCCAGCTCTAAAATAATACTCTAGATCAGGGGTCCTCAAACTACAGCCCACGGGCCACATGCAAATACAAATATTGTATTTGTTCCCGTTTTGTTTTTTCACTTCAAAATAAGATATGTGCAGTGTGCATAGGAATTTGTTCATAGTTTTTTTTTAAACTATAGTCCAGCCCTCCAACGGTCTGAGGGACAGTGAACTGGCCCCCTGTTTAAAAAGTTTGAGGACCCCTGCTGTAGATGGACAAGACTAATGAAAACAGTCCAAATGCTTTTACAGATTTTAGATCTCTCCTGAATTTCTATCATGTAAAAAAGAAAAGTCATTCTAGAAATTCCTGATAAAAATTGAAATACACCAGAATAGGAATCAAAATCAGTTCTCTCCTCCCTTTATGAACTAGGATTTACACACAACTATCGGAGACACAACAGATGTACAAAGTAAGCGTGGGTCCAGTATTTGTATTTTACTCCAGAGGGAGAGGTGGTCCAGTGGCAAGCTATGGAAAGAGGATGCCTACTCAGATTTCCAGGTGCATCTCTTAGGAATATGTCATTTCACTTACTTTATTACTCATATTTCCCATACTTAAACATCTCTTTACTTGAAATGTTTCCTATGATCAATGACATATCGTGGTTTAATTGTTGTCCCCCTCCCCCGCCACTTAGGAGTATGTGACATAATCATAGATTTGATGAAATATGTTATTTCCCTGCATTGCTCCTCTTGAAAATGCTTCCAATTCAGTCCATATCTAATTGTTAGTACAGTTAAACACACACACACGCACACCTGATTGTTATAAAACATAAAGGAGCTTGAAATAAAAAAAAGTTAATCAACAATTCACCTGATACTCTTTAAAATTCAAGTTGAAAAAAAAAATAGCATCTAGGAAGAAAGTGTATATTCTATATTCCTGAGACAGATAAAGTAATTTGGAAACTGAATCTTGAACTTTCTTCTGTTACTTAATTTTGTAAAAATGCTCTTCTCAAATCACCACATACCAGTACTTTGCAAAAGGAGGTTTGGGTCCTTCTAGTAACACCGTCATTTCCTCTACCAGGACAAAGCTGAATCTTGCCAATGAGTTGTAAGGCTCAAAATACAAGGGAAGAAAAATGCTCTGTTACCTAGTGTACAGGAAAGAGCTGTACGCCGTGGTTTCATTCTAAGGTCAGAAACTAAGGGTTCGAGTGTCTTCATTCACCTATTTCATCCTGAGAAAGAGCTCTAACGAGTCTGAGCGTCAGTTTCCTCAGTCTGTAAAGAGTATGTATCAGCTGCTGTACAACCTGACTCATCTGTTCAACCAACACCACCTGAATGCTTACCAAATGCTGTGCAAGCATTCACGGAGAAGACCCACTAGTCACGCAGTGGTTCTCAACCTTCTGGCCCTTTAAATACAGTTCCTCATGTTGTGGGACCCCCAACCATAAAATTATTTTCGTTGCTACTTCATAACTGTAATGTTGCAACTGTTATGAATCGTAATGTAAATATCTGATATGCAGGATGTATTTTCATTGTTACAAATTGAACATAATTAAAGCATAAAAACAATATGTAATTATATATGTGTTTTCCAATGGTCTTAGGCGACCCCTGTAAAAGGGTCGTTCGACCCCCCAAAGGGGTCGCGACCCACAGGTTGAGAACCGATGCCAGTGTGACACTCAGGCATCACCTCGGTCAGAGAACACAGCCTGAGTAAGACAGTACCACCTGACACCCCCCCTCGCCCCGTTCGCACCTGACCTTTAAAACTCCACACACCTGCATGACATGTAATGGAGTGAGTCCTTCAAGCCAGCCCCCAACAGCGGGCAGCGGAGGGGGCACATCTGCTCAGGGAAATCGCAGTTCCACACCACGCCGGTTCCCGCGGATGAACCTGACTCCCGGAGGGTCGGCGAGGGTTCCGGGCAACTTACACCGTGACCCCGAAATGAAAGCGAAGGCGCTCCATTGGGAGTGAGGCGCGTGAAGGTAGAGAAAAGTGAGCCGGGGGTGGCGAGCAGCGCCGCCGGGCCCCAACGCGCTCTCCCCGCGCCGAGTTAGCAACTTTTCCCTCTGCGGTGGCGGGAAGACGAGGGGATGGCCCAGCTCGATCCCCGCACGCGAGGCCCGTGCGGGCCCCGGGATCGCCACAAAGGCCCCCATCCTCCTGAAGGGTCGGGATGCGGGCTGAGGAAGCCACACACACACATACACACACACACCCGCTCGCCT
>NW_005366679.1:2889973-2902047 GCF_000412655.1 Myotis brandtii | reverse complement strand
GCGCCCCGCTCCACCCCCGCCGTAAAGGCCCGCCCCCAAGCAAAACCCAAGCCGCCGCCACCTTACTGTTCTCCCGCCTCCCTGCAGCCTCGGACCAATGCGAGACGCTGGCGCCGATGAGTTGGAGATTAGAGAGGTGGGCCCGGGTGCGCGACCTCATCGCAGGTTTGGGAACCTGAAGGAGGCCAGGGCTGCTCCGAGGAGTTTTCGTGGTGACCTCTCAAGGGATGTCAAAGTGTGATTGGATCACTTACGTCCCTCAAAAGTTCCACAACGGGGTAGAATTACAAAAGGGAAGAGGTTTAGGAGCGGCTGGGCCAGGGGACTAGTCGTGAACTCAGTTTGCACAGCAAACAATGTTTTTATTCTGATTGCTTGTGGAGAACGGGTGGCAGACCTTCCAACTACTCTGACACCGTCAGGATAAGATATTGTTATGAATTTGGTCACCTGAGAGGCTAACTTCGGGTTGGGTAATAAATAAAAACATTTGCTACCACATGATCTCATTCATTTATGGATAATAAAGACCATTTATAAACTGATGAACAAAAATAGATACAGAGGCAGAGCAGCATTGAACAGACTGTCAAACTCCAGCGGGAAGGCAGGGAGGGTTGGGGAAGGGGGTGGGTAAGAGATCAACCGAAGGACTTGTATGCATGCATATAAGCATAACCAATGGACACAAGACACTGGGGGGTAGGGGAACCTGGGGGAAGGTCAAGGGGGGGGAGGAGACATATGTAATACTCTTTGTAATACTTTAAGCAATAAAACAAAATTTAAAACACACATTTGGAACGGCTTCCAGTTAGCAAACCTTTTTTTTTTCTTTATTATTGAAAGTATTACATATGTCCCCTTTTTCCCCCTTGACCTCTCCACCCTGCCCCGGTCCCAGGCCCAGGCCTTCACCAGCAAAGCTTTTGAAAAGGAATTCAGTTATAGAAAACCAAATTTGCTGAGCTCATGCTATGTCAGGCTCTAGTGCAGGTATTAAGGAGCCAAAGTGAGACAACCCTGACTTCCAGAAACGCATTTCATTCTAACCACCCCATGAAATTACTGACGTAGGATTGATGTTCTTATCCACTTTCTAACTAATGAGGAACTTGAGGCTCAGGGAGATAATGTGCCTCTTTGCTCTCCGTGTAGGATAATGGGTACCTGATCTGGGAAAGTTTAACAGTACAATATTTACAACAACAAAAAGCCCAAAACTCTAGTGGGCCTCTGACTCAACAAAAGCATTTCACTTACCCATTTTTAAGCTGGGAAAAAAAATGGATACTTGAACTTTCTAAGGCCATAGATACTGGATTCTCTTGGTAGGTCTGTATGAATAATCCAGACAACAGTGTAGTAACCAATAATAACCAATATAGTCTAGTGGCCACTTATGTTTATGGCTAAGAATTTTGACATGTACCAGAATCCTAATATCTTATGTTCTCCTTCTGCACCTTTGACTTCATTGACCCCCTTCCTCTTTCTTGAAACTGGATTTTCCTTACAATACAGCGTAGAGGTGCCTTTTCACTTCTGGGATTGTTCTTGGTAACCTTTTCTTGCCCTTCCTATATCTGTCCTACAGGAGAAGGCTAAAGTGTTGGTTTCTTCAGGATTTTCATTCCTAAGCCTTTTCTCATCTTTCTCTTCACCTGTTTCCCTAGGGCACTTGTTTAAAAATATAGACATGCTTAAAAATACCCTTAATAGACTCTATGTTTTTTTAAAAAATATATATTTTATTGATTTTTTAGAGAGAGGAAGGGAGAGGGATAGAGTTAGAAACATCGATGACAGAGAAACATCGATCAGCTGCCTCCTGCACACTCCTTACTGGGGATGTGTCCGCAACCAAAGTACATGCCCTTGACCGGAATCGAACCTGGTACCCGTCAGTCCGCAGGCTGATGCTCTGTCCACTGAGCCAAACCAGTTAGGGCAAGACTCTATGTTTTGAAAGCTCTCTCCTGAGCTCCAGATCCATATTACTTTACACATCCCCAGGCATATTTGACCCCAAACTCAACAAGTCCAAAACAGAAGTTCCCAAATTTCTGTGCCAAATCTCACTGGCACTGTGATATTAGAAGGAAGAATTTAGTCTTTCACCCATAAACTACAGGTTTTCATAGATGCCCTTTGTCAAATTTAGAAAGTTCCCTTTTATTCCAATTTTGCTTAGAATTTTTATCATGAATGAATATTGTAGAATACTTTCTCTGTGTCTATTGAGATAATCATATGGTTTTTATTTTTTCAAATTATTGTGGTAAATTAGATTGATTTTGAAATGTTAAATCAGCCCTGCATTCTTGGGATAAATTTAAAGTATATATTGGATTTGTTAAAATTTTGATTTTGAATTTTTGCATCTATGTTCATGAGGAATATCAGTTTGTAGTTGTATTGTAATATTTTTAATTAGTTTTGGTATCTGGGTAATGCTGGCCTCAAAGAATAAGGTTGAGAGTTTTTGTAGAATTATTTCTAGAAGAGTTCCTTAAATTTTTGGTAGACTTCACCAATAAGGCTATCTGAGCCTGAAGTTTTCTTTGTAATAAGGATATATATATATATATTGATTTCAGAGAGGAATGGAGAGAGAAAGAAACATCAATGATGAGAGAGAGGGTCATTGATTGGCTGCCTCCTGCACGCTCCACATTGGGGATCAAGCCTGCAACCCCGGACATGTGCCCTGACTGAGAATCCAACCGTGACCTCCTAATTCATAGGTTGATGCTCAATCTCTGAGCCATGCTGGCTGGGCTGTAATAAGGTTTTTAACAACAAATTCCACTTTTAAAAATAGATATACAGCTCTTTATATATGTGTATGTATATACATATGTGTTCTTTAGGATATCTTTTTTTTTAGCTTTGGCAATTTGTGTCTTTTAAGGAATTTCAGTTTCATCTAAGTTGTCAAATTCATAGGCATAATGTAATTCATAATATTTGCTTTTTATCTCTTAAATATATACAATCTGTAGTGATGTCAACTTCCTTGTTCCTGATATTGGTAATTTGTGTTTTCTCTATTTTTTTCTCATCAGTATGGCCAGAAGTTTACCAATTTTATTGATTCTCAAAAAAAAGCTCTTAGCCGAAACCGGTTTGGCTCAGTGCATAGAGCGTCGGCCTGCGGACTCAAGGGTCCCGGGCTCGATTCTGGTCAAGGGCATGTACCTGGGTTGCGGGCACATCCCCAGTGGGAGATGTGCAGGTGGCAGCTGATCGATGTTTCTCTCTCATTGATGTTTCTAACTCTCTACCTCTCTCCCTTCCTCTCTGTAAAAAATCAATAAAATATATTTTTTAAAAAACTCTTAGTTTCACTTATTTTCTCTATTGTTTTTCTGATTTCTATTACATTAATTTCTATTTTCATCTTTATTATGCCCCTTCTTCTGCTTGCTTTAATTTGCTCTTTTCCTAGTTTAAGTTGGAATCTCAGATCATTGATTTGAGACCTTCTTCTTTACTGTTATAGGTATTTACCTCTATATATTTATCACTAAGCAGTGCTTTAGTAATATCCCAGAAATTCTTATATATCATTTCCATTCATTTCTAAATAGTGTCTAAATTTTTTTAAATTTCTTTTTTGATCTATGGGTTATCTGAAAGCATGTTATTTAATTTAAAAATATTTGAAGATTTTCCAGAGAACTTTCTGTTATTGGTTTCTAATTTAATTCCATTTTGGTCAGAGAAAATATTGTGTATGACTTAATTTCTTTTACATTTATTAAGATTTCTTTTTATGGCTTAGAATATAGTCTACCTCAGTGAATGTTCTGCCATTGTTTTGTGGAGTGTTCTATACGGGCATATAGGTTAAGGTGGTTGATAGTATTGTTCAAGACTATTATATTCTTGCTGATTTTCTGTTCAGTGGTTTATCAGGAATTGGGAGAATCACTATAATTGTGATTTTATCATTTCTCCTTATAGGTCTATCAGTTTTGCTTCATCTATTTTGAAGCTCTGTTAATAGGGTCATAAATGTTAGAATTGTTATAGATCACTTTATAATTATGAAATGACATTCTTTATTCCTGGTAATGTGGAAGGATAGTAAGAAGCTAGGAAAATTCCTGGGCAAGTAGAATGGGGAAACTGAGACAAGAAAATTAAACAAGGCCAAACAATTTGAATAAATTACAGCCAGCTAGTGAATGGCAAGACCTTATCTTCCCTAATCAAGGATACTTGAGAGCAAATGGTTTATACCTGTCCTCCCTAACCAGAGAACATATAATTTCAATCATCCTGGTCAGGGAAAATAGAGAACAGAGACCCAATTAATGCCATTTGTGCCAGCCAAACTCAAGGACAGTGGAAGTCAGGGGAACAAATAACAAAAACCACAGTAAAGCCAGAAAGACCGAAAATAAAAGTCAAACAGTAAAGCAGACTAAAGAATAATCCCAAACTCCCCTATATGCTCAGCATATTGATGCGTCAGCATATTAAAAACACACCTGGAAAGCTAATGAATATTCAATTAAAACCCTCCCCTAAAATTCTTGCCCTCCGAAGAAAGATAAAAACCATCAAGACAAAGATCCGGTGCAGGCTCGCTCTAGAGAAATCCCATGCCCCTTCTCTAGCATGAACTTTTTACTTCCTTCTAAACTCCAAGGATCCCCAGGAGACTTACAATCTGGAGAGCAGTGGACAGTAGCAGCTCATCCCAGGCTTACCTCCTGATCCTGTCTCCAAGGCCCTCTTTTTCTCTGACTTTCCAGTGAGATAAAAGCAGCTCTGCCTTGGTTCACATTTTTACTATTATGTTTCTAAGGAGCCAAAGCAGAACACTCCATGGGCTCTCTCTTGTTGCTTCTTCTACCCTAAGTCCTTCTTTTGTTTCACTGTCCCCAGCTTTAATAAGTGTACTCTCAAAATCACCTGGAATCTTATTGTGAAACTAGAGGCCCGGTACGAAATTCGTGCCCGGATTGCGAGAGGGCACAGGCCAGGTCGAGGGACCTCACTGGTGCATGATCGGGGCTGGGGAGGGATGAGGGAGGTTGGCCAGCCGGGGAGGGACCATGGGAGGGCTCCAGGGCGTGTCCGGCCCATCTTGCTCAGTCCCAATCGGCCAGACCCCAGCAGCAAGCTAACCTACCAGTTGGAGTGTCTGCCACCTGGTGGTCAGTGCACATCATAGTGAGTGGTTGAGCAGCCTTAGCATATCATTAGCATATTACACTTTGATTGGTTGAATGGACGACCAGACACTTAGCATATTAGACTTTTATTATATAGGATCTTTCCTACACAGATTCAAGAACTTACACACTACAGGCCAGTCTGAGGCAGACCCACTCTGGGTTGGCCCTATAACAGTAACATTTTTTACTCTAACAATTTCTTTGTCCAATATTAAAATAGCATACCTGATTTCTTGGCTGGTTCTTGGCATGATATATTTTTTGCAACTCTTCAAACTGTTTGTATCTTTATGTTTAAAGTGTTTCTTGTAGGCAGCAAATAACTGGGTCTTGCTTTTTTGTCTGATCTGTCTTTTGTCAATTTCTGTCTTTTAATTGGAGTGTTAAGATCATTCAAATTTAATGTGATTATTGATATGGTTAGGTTTATGTATATAACCTGGAGATTCTCAAGATAGTAGGCTGAGACAATTGAATGGCTCATTTCTTTTGTTTCCTGTCTTTCAGGAGTCACTGCACGTTGAAGCTTGATATCCAGTATTCTATAACCATTATTTTATATATTTTCTCTGAAGTTTTTGGTTGTTACAGGCAGAAAGGTAAATTCAGTTCCTGTTACACTATCTCTGGGTAAAGTAGAAATCAAAGAACTTCATTTAATGATTAGTTAAAGCATCTTAAACATGTAAAATCTTCCTTTCTTATACATATTTTTATTCAGGGTAAAAATTGCCCTGAATTCAGAACAACTTAGGCAACACAGGATAGTGATGCTGATTCTTGTAAATGTAATTGTGAGGTTTCTGGGACTAACACATTTTTAAAGAAACAATTGATAAAATCCATAGATAGATAATTCCAGATTTTGTGTGCATCATATCATTGAATATTTATTTCAGGTGTAATCTGTAGTCATCTCATTTCATCTTTCAAAATGTTTACTATTTTAAACCTCCCATTAACAAAAAAATAACTTTTAAATGTATGAAAAATATTAGATGTCAACTTAAAATGTGGAAGTACATAGTGTTTCAAAATCCTTTTAGGATGGTATGTGAGTTTTTTTTAAAATTTGTAAACAACTGCTCAAAAATAAAATGTAATCATGTATCCCTTACTAATGGCTTCCCATTGCTATCAGGATAAACTAAGTTCTATCATTGCTTGCTTGGTACTTGGAGATTTGGTCAGCCCCTTTTTATCTTGTAGCCCGATCTTTTACCACTTTCCCCTCACTGTACTCTACAGCTATATTAAACTGCTTTATTTCCTTAAACATGAAATGTTCTCTCCTGTTTTGGGCCCTTTGAACCTAAATATCTTCTGTCTAGAATAGTTCTGTCCCCCCCCACCCCCCCACAACTCTGCAGTCTTGGGATAGATGTATCTTTCTCTTTTGTGCTCCCATAACCCTTTTCCCTTCACTAGTACTCACCACCCTCCACTGTATTTACCTGTTCACTTGTCTCTGTCCACGGAAAGCCCTGGCTGCAGTATCATCCCAGTAGCAATGAGCAAACATAGCACCCAGATACTGGTTTTTAAATACCATTCTCCAGCAATAGGAACCAGGGCTTTTTGGAGAAATGGCTGATTTAAGACTGAGGCAAGGATAAATGACCAGAAACATTTTGTGTGTGTTTGTGTGTGCCAGAAAGTAAAGAAGTACCCAAGAATAATGGGGACATGTCAGAGGGACACAGGAGTCAGTTTGAGAGGACTTTTACTGGCCAAATGTGGGACAGATCGTGATGGTGCGCGCGTGCGCGCATACACACACACACACACACATACACACAATTTCATAAGAAAATACCAAACTGTATTCCAAAGGGGCTGAGTCAGTTTGTATTCCCACCAGCAGGGTATGAGAGTTTCAGGTGCTCCACCTCCTTGCCAACAGATATCTTCAATCTTCATTGTAGCCTTTAAGCAGGTGTGTGATGGTATCTCACTGATGTTGACTAATGATGATCCTTTCATGTACTTGTATGTGATCTATATCTCTGCTGAGATGTCTCTTCAAATATTTTGCTCATTTTTACTGGGTTGTTTTATTATTGAGTTATAAGAGTTCTTTATATATTCTGGATACAAGTCCTTTATTAGGTTGTAACCAAAACTTTGTAACTGGAGCCCTAACAAGAACAACAATGAGCCCTAGCTGGTTTGGCTCACTGGATAGAGCATCGGCCTGGGGACTAAAGGGTCCCAGGTTTGATTCTGGTCAAGGGCATGTACCTTGGTTGCGGGCACATCCCCAGTGGGCAGTGTGCAGGAGGCAGCTGATCGATGCTTTCTCTCATCAATGTTTCTAACTCTCTGTCCTTCTCCCTTCCTCTCTGTAAAAAATCAATAAAATATATATTTTTTTTTAAAAAAAAAGAACAATGATACTAATAAAGGTACTCACAGGCATTTCTCCTCTGGCATTAGCACCTAAAATCACATCTGGTCCCTCCTTTACAGCCTTAGTCTTCAGGCTTCTGCTTCCTCCTGGGAGATGATGACCTTTGAAGACATTCAGCTATAAAAGAGACCAGTTTCATCAACAATAAAAGTACAACCTATGGGAAGCCTCCTTTATCAATGAAATAAAATGTTTTAATCCGAAAGAAAAGTGATGGTAAACAGATTATAGCTGCTGATTCAGTTAGGAATCCATCATTGTATCCTATATGATAAAAGGATAACATGCAAATTGACCCTAATGGGGGAACCACCAGGAACGATCAGTCGCTATGATGCGCACTGACCACCAGGGGGCAGATGTTCAATGCAGGAGCTACCCCCTGGTGGTCAGTGCATTCCCACAGGGGGAGCTCCGCTCATCCACAAGCCGGGCTGATGGCTGCGAGCACAGTGTCAGTGGCTGCAGTCTCTCCCTCCTCCTAGGCAGCACTAAGGATATCCGACTGTGGCTTAGGCCTGCTCCCTGTCTTCAGTTGGACATCCTCCAAGGGCTCCCGGGCTGCCAGGGGGATGTCTGACTGCCAGTTTAGGCCTGATCCCCCGGGGAGCAGGCCTAAGCCGGCAGGTGGACATCCCCTAAGGGGTCCTGGACTGTGAGAGGGCACAGGCTGGGCTGAAGGACCCCCCTGAGGGCATGAATTTTTATGCACTGGGACTCTAGTAACTATATAAAGAAAGAAATGAATGATTAAATGGGGAGAAACTCCTTATCATAGAATATCAACTAATAAGAGTCAAAGGAACAATTGAATTAGAAAATCATTTTGCAACCATCAAAGAAATAATAATAAATTTAGACAAGAAACATTAATGGATGGTAAAGTTCATCAATGAAAGCTGGATCAAGAAGAGGTTTTATTTACATTGTCCCAAAGTCTCTCCCTACAAAATAACCATTAATTATTCAAGGAAAAAGAGTAACTTTACAGTGAAGAAACCTGAAGATACCTCCTTATTCTAGTGATCAAAGTTAACATCAACAGCAGTGGAACAAATTAGCATCATGAGTCATCTGATGAATACAGTGAGATGAACACAGTATTACTTCAGTGCTTGCCTAAAATGTGTAACCTGATTGTAAGCAGACATCAGGCAAACCCAAATGGAGGCACATTCCAGAAAATAACAGGCCTGTATTTGTTCCAGTTATCTATTTCTTTGTAGCAAACACCCTAAAACCTACTGGCTTAAAACGACGCTTTATTTTACTATAGTTTGGACAAGGGGCAGCTCTTTTCTGCCCTAATGTAGATGTGCTATAGCCCAGGGCCCGACTCTACTAGGCCTCAGCTAGAGTGGCTCAAAGGCTGGAAGCAAGAATCATCTGAAGGCTTTCCTACTTCACATCTCTGACACCTGAACTGGGAGACTCAAGCAGCTGAGGTTGCAAAAGCTACGGCCCATCTGACATCTCTGCCTCTATATGGCCTCTTCATTACCACAGTTTCAGGATAACAAGATTGCCTATATGTCAGCTCAGAATTCCAAGGGAGAGAAAACAAAAACAGAAGTGGGGGCATCAGTGGTAGAGGGGGAGAATTAACAATCAGGTGACAACGTGGATAAATCCCAATGTATTATGCTCATTGAAAGAAGCCAGACTCAAAAGGTTACACAGTGTATGATTTCATTTATATAACATTTCAGAAAAGGCAAAACTATAGGGGGAAAAAACAAATCAATGGTTGCCAGGGACTGGAGGATGGGTGGAGAGATTGACTTCAAAGGAATACAAGGGCATTGTTTGGACTAATGAAACTTCCATACCTTGATTGTGGCGGTGGTTTTTCATTTATTTGTCAAAACTCATAGAACTATACACTAAAATTTTACTTAGTGTACAATTTTACTTGTATGTAAATTATACTTCAATAAACCTGACCCCCCCCCCACCACCACCAAATCAATTAAAAATTCTGAGGAATATATAGAAGATATAATTCAGATGATAGTGAACTGGAAACCCAGTCAAGAAATACACAAACACACATAGATTTAGGAAGGGGCCACTAGATGGTGGTATTAATTTTTGTAATACAGCCCAAGGAAAATCATAAAGCTCAAAGATCACAGACGTGGCAGTGGAGCACTTTTGGGGAAAGTTTCCTGTAAATTCATAGTTGTAACTTCTGATATCAAGCCTTGAGCTGCATTGGTTTCTGTGATTTTGCTAAGCCAGGTCTCCTAGCCTTCCACTGATTCTGGGAATCCAGCAATATCCTTCCAGTAAAATTCTATTTTTTTGTAGTTCAGTTTTGTTTTTGTTTTCTGAAACAGGTTGAATAACAGAACTAAAAATGGCTGTTGACCAATTTATTTTTTATTTGTTTTGTTTTGTTCTTATTTTTCACTAGTGGCCCGGTGCATGAAATTCATGCATGGGGGCGGGGGGTCCCTCAGCCTGGCCTGCACCCTCTCACAATCCGGGACCCCTTGGGGAATGTCCGACTGCCAGTTTAGGCCAGTTTAGGGGTCGGGCCTAAACTGGCAGTCAGACATCCCTCTCGAAATCTGGGACCACTGGCTCCTAACCGCTTGCCTGCCTGCATGCCTGATCACCACTAACCACTCACCTGCCTGCCTGATCGCCCCAACCCCTCTGCCTGACTGCTTGATCGCCCCTAACCACTCACGTGCGTGCTTGATTGCCCCTAACAGCTCACCTGCCTGCCTGATCCCACCCAAGCACGAATTCATGCACGGGGCCTCTAGTGGTATAATGAACTCCCAATATCAGCAAACATCAATAATCATTCATGATCTGCTTTTCTTTCCTTTTTTTTTTTTTTTTTAGAAGGGGAGGATGGGAGAGAGAGCAAGAGAAACATTGATTTGTTGTTCTACTTATTTATGCATCTTTGTTTGATTCTTATATGTACCCTGACCAGGAATAGAACTCACACCTTGCTGTATCTGGATGATGCTCTAACTGAGCTACCCAGTCAGTGTAATAATCTGCCATTAATTTATCAAACCACCACCCCAACACCCATGCAAGTATTTTTTTTACAATTCCTTTTTTAATGAAATAAAATTTACATATTTTGAAACGCACAGATTTTTAAAAGTAGACCTTTTTGAAAAAGAAGTTTTAGAGGAAAAAAGCAGTTTTAGGTTCACAGCACAATTGAGCAGAAAGTACAGAGAATAATTATTATTAACTGCTCCCCCCCCCCCCCCCCCCCATTTCCACTCATACATAGCCTCCTCCATTATCAACATCCCTCACAGAGTGGTACATTTGTGACAAGTGATGAAGCTACATTGACACACCGTTATCATCCAAAGATCATAGTTTACTTTAGAGTTGACTCGTTGTATATGCTACAGGTTTGGACAAATATATGACGTATGACTGCCATTATAGTCAGTATGGTATCATACAAAGTAGTTCCACTTCCCTAATCATCTATGCTCGTCCCTCCCTCCCCTTAACCCCTACTGAAATGCACAAATGTTAACTGAACAATTCCAATATTTTTTTAAGGACCTGGTTTGGAAGTTTTCAATAGCATAGAAGCAAAAAGAAAAAGGAAAGTTTGTATTTAATTTTTTGTCAACCTACACCTAACCAGGAGAATAAATACCAAGAATCAGTTTGACCAACCTTAACCAAGTGGCCTATAAAAATTAACTCATCATCTCATCTTTTGTTGTCAGTTACAAGATGTATCGGTTACTGTATGGACGCTCCTGATTGGCCTGTAAATAGTTGAGGGAAATTGTATTGTTTTGAATGGCTTCAGACAACGAATTTGCTCTAGGCCCCATTTGTTCATCTTTCTGGTGGTTCAGGATATTGGTAGAGCTCTCCTCCAACACCATATTCCAAATCAATCAATTTATATTACAAATGATGCTATTGGTTCCCTAAGGTTATTTTCTCTTATCATTTCAATAATGAATACATATTGAGTTTACAGGAAACAAAATCTTAATATTGGCTCCTACAAGACCTTTTACAGTAGCTTAAAAATAGTGGTATGTAATGAGTCTTATGATTCCAATCCACCCAACTAGTGCATGGGGTCACCTAGACCCCAACACCCCTACATGTCTTCCTCCATGTTGGAAAAAACGGACTAGAGACGTCTGACACCTCTTGGAAGTTTCTTTTATTCTACAAATGAGCTTTGTAAGACATCCCTTTACCATTTAGCTATTTTTCTACCCTTTTGAGGTCACAAAGCACCCTTGCCTGAGGTTAGCACACTTTAAACTTCAACCCTCCTCTCCCGGTTTCTGTCCGGCCCACGAAAGCAAGGGCACTGCACAATTCTCAGCGTGCAGCTTGGGCATTGCCCTCCCTCAGCGGAATGAGCAGCCTCCCTGGGCTCCTGCCGCTTCGGAGGCTGCCCAGGTCGGAGCACAAGCGCGGGCGCCGCTGGGCTCAGCCCGCCCTCCCCTGGC
>NW_005366679.1:2889595-2889956 GCF_000412655.1 Myotis brandtii | reverse complement strand
TCCCAGAGCCCGAGCTCTCCCGGCGCCCCGCCCCCGCCGCACTGTGCGCCCGCGTTAACCCTCCCACGAGATCCCGGCCGCCAGAGTCGTGGGTTCCTACCAGGTGTCGTTTTCCAACTGGGCCCCGGGAACGTGCCCTGATTGGCTGGCTGGGAAGGCGGGACCCCGCTTATTTGAGAAGAGGACCACTTCCTGAAGCAGGAGGCAGGAAGTTACCCGGCACCTCTGGAGTCCCGCGGAGAAAGTGCTGTCAGCCGCTTCGGTAGCGGCACGAGCTGGAGGCCGGTGCCGGGACTGGCCGTTCGGTCTCGCCGCACTTAGGCTCCGGTTTCCATCGTAGCACCACGGCCCCGTCCCCCAA
>NW_005366679.1:2864984-2888023 GCF_000412655.1 Myotis brandtii | reverse complement strand
AACCCCCTGCCCGGCGCGGCTGCCCGGGGGCTCCTTCAGCCTCCTTGACGCCGCTCCAAGGGGCACCTACCCGGTCGGCGCCTGGGTCTCCGGCTTGGGGACCGGCTTCCGGCTTCAGCACTCCGAGCCGCAGTAAGAAGCACCCTTGTCACCCCGCGCCCCGACTCCCTCTCTGAACACACACCTAGACCCTGGTCCAAGAGGCAGCCTCGGACCTCAGACTAGACGGATCCAGGACGCCCAGCCCTGGCATCTCCTCAGACGTGGCTCTGTCTGCATCGTCTCAGAGATGTCACCCACCGTCTCCCACAAAGAGAACAGTCGGCAACGACGGCCAGGGACTTTCAACCACGCTCTGGATATGAGGAGCGGCCCCCTGCCGCCGGGCAGCTGGGATGACTGTCACCCGGACTTGGTGGGCGGAGAAGGGGACAAAGAAGCTCTTCTTTGGGACAGCAGCACCAGTGGTTTCTCCAAACCCCCGCGGAGCTGCCGGGCCGAATTAAGCAGCATTTTGCTGTTGCTTTTTCTTTACGTGCTTCAGGGCATTCCTCTGGGCCTGGCGGGAAGCATACCGCTCATTTTGCAGAGCAAAAATATTAGCTATACAGACCAAGCTTTCTTCAGTTTAGTCTTCTGGCCCTTCAGCCTCAAATTGCTCTGGGCCCCCTTGGTGGATGCAGTTTACTTTAGGAACTTCGGTCGGCGAAAGTCGTGGCTGGTCCCTACGCAGTACATCCTGGGAATCTTCATGATCTACCTGTCCACTCAGGTGGACCGCTTGCTCGGGAACACGGATGGCAGGGCCCCCGATGTGGTTGCTCTCACGGTGACGTTCTTCTTGTTTGAATTCCTGGCTGCCACGCAGGACATCGCTGTGGATGGTTGGGCATTAACGATGTTATCCCGGGAGAACGTGGGCTATGCTTCGACTTGCAACTCAGTGGGCCAGACAGCGGGCTACTTTTTGGGCAATGTTTTGTTTTTGGCCCTTGAATCTGCCGACTTTTGCAACAAATATTTGCGGTTTCAGCCTCAACCCAGGGGGATCGTTACTCTTGCAGGTATTTAATATGCTGTTAGGTTTATCTTACGTGTATGAGTCCTTTTGACAGTGTGTGACATGGAAGGGAAGCTCATTACTTAATTCACTAGAAATCATTTTGTGGGAGATGACCTGAGGTAAGTTTCCTGTCCCACTAAAATGAGCTTCAGCCATCATGACGACATTGGAGTAATCTTAATTGATCAGTACTCGGCAGTAAGCAGGGAGAGACAACGTATGCAATAGCATTGTTGTAGAATGGCATACACAACTCGGGGTAGGAATCTGTTGACTAATACACATTTTTTAAAAGTACGGCTGGTGTGAAGACACGAATCTAATCTGACATCCATGGTTCACATGTTACTTTTCTTGTTCCTTGGATTGAGATTTCTAGCTCCATGCTTTCTGGTCCGTTTCCCCTATTCTTATGCCAGGAGTCTTTATTTAGCCCTCTTGTGAAAGGAATAGGCTTAATTTATTCAAACATTAACTATCGGGCTAAGTGACAGACTTCTAAGGGCCTGCTATAAAGCAGAGTCCAACCCACAAGGAACAGAAGAGAGACACATTTTAGGGGAGCACACAGTTGCTTATTAACTGCTTGTGGGAGTCAGACTTCATAAGCAGATAGGTGACCTTGTTCAGTTGTAAGATTCCATGAAGTGGGTAAGTGGAACTCCAGATTGCCCAACACCAGGTGAAAATGCACTGTGAAGAAGCAAGGAACAAAAAGTACAGGATGCCTGTGATGTTCAAAGTGCCTGAAGCAGTAATTGTAGGGACTGGGTTTGGGAAATGGTGCAGAAAGAAAGGTAGTGACCAAATGAGTGAGATTTCATTTAAATGCTATGAGAAAGAGGTTGAAGTTTAGTAAGAAATTGGATTATCTAGTACAAAATTTCCTCTTTTTCTGCATGAGTAAAAGACATGCCTCTGTAAGGTGTTCTGAGGATTTTTTTTTTTAAAACTTTCCTAACAACTGGGAAGCAGAAGTAAAATTACCAATATCAGTAATAACCTAATGTAGTAGAATTCTTCATTCTGGTAGTGATGATGAATTTAAACAGCTAAACTTTCATCTTCCCAGTGCTATTTTAGGAATTCCCAACAGCATAAATGTCAGGTAGGCGTGTGGTGAGGGAAGTGTAAGAGTTATAATATTTGGGGAGTGTCTTGAGGAGGGAGGGATCCACAACTGAACTACTCGTTCCCTGAAATCCCTCTGTGACATTGAAGGAAAGCTCATTATTGCTAGTAGCTCACTATATACCCCCTATAGGACCCCCTTTCTACCTCCTCAAACTGCTAGTGCGCCACTACTACTGATGAAATGATCATTGTACTTTTCATCAGTTGGTTTGAAGCCAAAAATGTTTGAGAGCTCATTGCTTTGCAATAGATAGATTTGTCTCTGAATGTTCTGGGGTCCCACCCCTGCTCTATGGATAAATCTCTACCTAAAAATAATGTGTGATTGCATCATATTGGCACCTTGTTGCTTTTTATATGTCTTGCTTTTCATTGTTTACTGGACTGTTCAGGCCACCAGGAAAGATTAATGAGATGATGTGTTACTTAATATACAAAAGTCTCAGTAGAGAAAGTAAGATTTAAGAGGCTATAGAGCCCTAGCCGGCTTGGCTCAGTGGATAGAGCATCGGCCTGCAGACTGAAAGGTCCCAGGTTCAATTCTGGCCAAGGGCACATGCCTGGGTTGCGGCCTCCATCCCCAGTGTGGGGTGTGCAGGAGGCAGCCAATCAATGATACTCTCTCATCATTGATGTTTCTATCTCTCTCCTCCCTTCCTCTCTGAAATCAATAAAGAAATATATTTTAAAAAGAGAGGCTATAGAAACTAAATTACTAACAAGGTAAATTATAACTTTCTCTTAATATAAGAGTGATTGATAAAACATCATTCCAGAGAATGGTATTCAGGAGCCATTATAATTATGTCCTCCTTTATCCAGAGCTGTTCCCTAATGGGAAGATGGAAATTGTGCTATTGCAGTTCTATTTACACTGACTTTTTATTTTGAATAGCTGTTTATTCTGTGGAATTTGTACTTTGTTCTTCAGGAAATTGTAGAAATAGCTTACTATTTAATTTAACTTTTTATGTCTGTAGTGGACTGCTGTTTCTGGTTCAAACATTTTAGTAAGTTAAGAGTTGAAGAATTTCTGAATTTTCATTTGTCTCTATGACTGCACATATCACATTTGTGGCCTTGTACTTTCTGAAACTTAGTATAACTAAGAAAAAATAGTGGTTTCGAGGAATTTAAAAAGCACAGAAATAATCATGAAGGAAATAAAATTGCTTAGGTTAGTGGTAGGCAAACTCATTAGTCAACAGAGTCAAATACCAACAGTACTTCTTCAAAATAGACTCGCCCAGGCAGAAAACCAAAAACTGCGCATGGGCCACGAAATTTCAATCGCACTGTACGTGCGCCCGCACGTGGTATTTTGTGGAAGAGCTACACTCAAGGGGCCAAAAAGCCGCATGTGGCTCGCGAGCCGCAGTTTGCCGAACACAGGCTTAGGTAATAAAAGAAGAGCCAAACACTGGGGCAGATGCCTAGAAAATCGGGAAATTAAAAGTAGGCATAGTTTTTTGTGAAATTCTAAAATACGTTCTGTAATTAACACTTTGAGTGTTACAGATACATGGAGGTGGAAAATATTGAGAAAGAACAGTTTTTGCCATCTAGAAAGCAATAATCTAAAGAATAAATATGGGACAAGAAGGACAGGGTGAGATAGAATCCCTTAGAAACAAAACCACTACTATGCTGAGATTGGCTTTGGTACCTTCAAGGGTCCAGGACAGTACTGAACTCCGAAGTGGGCTTTTTCTGTCCTGCCACATTTGGTTTTCAAGGATCTTAGCAAAAAGGGATGACTTTTTATGCTGCAAGAATTGATTAAAGGAACCCAGAAGAACATAGAGATAAGAACATAATGTTTTATGACTTGAAAGAATAATATATTTCAATTCCTTTATTATAGATGAAAAAACTGCAGCCAAGTGGCTAGTTAGAGGTAGAGATATATCTACAGGGTTAAATTTCCTGACTCCTTAAATATAATATGTGTGTAATGTAACATAATACTAAATATAATATGTGCATGTCATTGGGCTTCTCTACTAGAGAAAAGTAGCACTATGACTGCTGATGTTAAAAATCATCAACCGCCGAAACCGGTTTGGCTCAGCGGATAGAGCGTCGGCCTGCGGACTCAAGGGTCCCAGGTTCGATTCCGGTCAAGGGCATGTACCTGGGTGGCGGGCACATCCCCAGTAGATGTGCAGGAGGCGGCTGATCGATGTTTCTAACTATCTCTCTCCCTTCCTCTCTGTAAAAAATCAATAAAATATATTTTTTTAAAAAAATCATCAACCTACTCCTGGAATACCTAATGCCCAGAAGTGACAGGTTTAAAAGTGGTTTTATGTTTGTTTGTTAAAGTGATGCATGTTATTCATTTACTCATCCCTGAGTGCCTATTTGGTGCTAGCCAGTGTTATATTTAATGAATAAGACCTGGGAATTCTCTGCTCTAAGGAATCTATAGTCTATAATGGAGGTTTGTAAACCAAAATGATGGAGGGGGATAAATGGATAATGTAAATGAGTGGGTTGGGGCAAGAATGCAGGGATTGGAGGGGACAATGATGACCTGGAAAACCCATGCTCATCTAAAGGCAGGGAGTTTTGCCCAGCCGGTATGGTTCAGTGGTTGAGCATCGACCTATGAGCCAGGAGGTCATGGTTCGATTCCTGGTCAGGGTTAGGACACATGCCTGGGTTGCAGGGTCGATCTCCAGTGTGGGATGTGAAGGAGCTGCTGATCAGTGATTCTCTCTCATCATTGATGTTTCTATATCTCACTCCCTCTCCCTTCTTCTCTGAAATCAATTTTAAAAAATCATATATATATAATAAAGGCAGGGAGTTTCAACCCCAATGAATTGTTGCCTGTGGTAACAGGATCCTAGGATTGCTAGATTTTATGAGTATTCAAAAGCTGAAATTTTCTTTTTGTGTTGTTTTATTCTCTCCTAATTTTAAAACACTAGTTTGATTCATATAAAATATGTGTATTGGCTAATGTCGAGTGTGTTTCCCTCCACGTCCCGCGTGGAAACGGGTTCGGGATCTGAAAGAGGAGCCGCACACAAATGAGAGAGAAAAGAGACAAGAGACAATTTGGAAATGTTGGGGAGCCAGGCGGGCAAGTCTAACTCAAGGAGAGGGACTTCCACTGATGCTCAGGCCGCTCCAACCTTTTATTGATCTGGGGTAGCCCTTAGGTAAGGAGATTTCAATGACACACAGATTAGTTCATCAGCAGACAATTTCCAGAAATAGGCAGAATATCTAATCAACAATAATCAACAAGGATTTACATGAGTATCTAAGGAATTAAGTGAATTAAGGTGGGGATGATGCTTCAGCTACCATTATCTAGATTAACTGGGTGGTGCACAGCTCTGACCTTTGCTAGGGCTTCAAAGGTCACTAGCTTTTGGGGGGTCTCTACTCTTCTCTGCTAGTGAAGATGATAGATAGTCTCCGACAGGCTAAGTCCAGCTGGTAGTTGAGGCCAATTCCTCTACAAGCAGTGGTGACAATAATGAATAAAAGAAGTGATTGCGATGGGTTTGGGGGCAGGAGAAGGATAGTCTGATACCAGAGAGTTAAACATATTAACAGTTTATGAATCAGCTTGTTTATAGATAGGCATACACGTTAGGAGTTAGAGAAAAAGGAACTGTTGCTTTGAAAAATTGATGCCGTAAGTGTGAAGCTAATCAAACTGGTGATGATAATAGTAAAAACAGAATGTATTTATAAAACATTCATGCTTTGAACTAGGAAGAGAGCAGGACCAATTCTTTGTCTTGCTTTCTGAAGCAGTATTCATTAATATATTTTATGTAACTAACAATGCTATTTAGAATTGGGTAGAACTAACTGACTTATTTCTAGATAGATCAGTTATTCTTATATAGGCTGTAATACATACTTTAGCATCTATATCTAAGGTTAAAACACCTTCTTACATTCTCAAAAGATGAAATTATAGAGATGAAGAACAGATTGATAGTTGCTAGGGGTTGTGGGTGAGAAGAAGGTGATGGATAGCCTGAGGGAGTTTTGGGGAGTGATGGAACTGTTCTGAATCTTGATTATGGTTGTGATTTGAAATAGATACATGTATTAAAACTCATAGAACTGTACACTAAAAATATTTAGTTTTACTGTATGATAATAAAGTAAAGGTTATTAAAAAAAATAATTCATTACCTTAAAAGCTAATCTCTGGGTAAATATTATAAAATAAAAAACCTAAGCTAATTTCTGTATAATAATTTAAAAAATTAAGCTTTAGCCCTGGCCAGGGTGACTCAATGGTTAGAGTGTTAGCTAGTGCACCAAAGGGTTGAGGGTTTGATTCCCAGTCAAGGATATGGGGAATCAAATCCTGGGTTGCCAGTTCCATCCTGGCCCCAGTAGAGGGTGTGTTTGGAAGGCAACCAGTCGATGTGTTTCTCTCACATCGATGTCTCTCTCTCTCTCCCTCTCCCTCTCTCTCTCTTTCTTTCTCTACCACTCTTGCCTCTCCCCCACTCCCTCCCTTCCACTCTCTCTAAAAATCAATGGGGAAAGAAATCCTCAGGTGAGGATTAACAAAAAAAGTAACCTTCATTAAAAGAATCCATTACCTTAAACAATGTTAATAAATAATAGCCAATAGTCTAATGGTCAGTATTTATGGTAATGATGTCCATAAAACTTAACGTATTTTCTGGCAGTGGTAATGCTTCTCTTTGTGAGCTATTAGCTTTATTCTGTTCATGTGAGCAATGGAAAAGCTTTAAATTAGGGCTCTGAATCATGCAGTTAGTACTTCCTTCTTTGATGTGCACTGTTGTTTTATCCTCAAAGCACAAGGAAATTACAAATAATCTTACCTGCACATACTGAAACTTGTTTAACTTGTTCTTATTCTTTTTTTTTTTCTTCTTCCTGGTACTCGTATCAAGGACTTTAAATTCTAGATGAAGATTTTGTTCACTAAAATGGAGGAATATACTAAGCAAATTTTTTAAAAAAGAGAACTGGAATTCTTAATGCGGCATATAACTGACAAACTTTTAATTTTCACTTAACATTTATGTACAGACCATTAATTGAAATTTCTTGTGACGGTGATAATAATACATGTTTTTAGGGTTTCTTAAACAGTTCATTTAAACCAAATGAGGAACAAAATCGTTCTGAATGAGAATAATAATGTACTAGTAGATGAGCACAGCCAGTGTTGCTCAGTAGTTGACTTGGAGGTCATGGTTTGATTCCCAGTTAGGGCACATGCCCAGGTTGTGGACTGTGGACTTGAGGCAGCCAATTGATGGTGTTTCTCTCTCATTGATGTTTCTATCTGTCTATCCCTTTCCCTTCCTCTCTCTCCAAAAATCAATAAAAACATATAAGAATTAAAAAATAATGTAGGTGAAATTCTGTAAACAAGTCATTATTTGTCACATTTCACAGATGACATTAAGGATGCAAAAATTATGAACGTTAGCCTTATTTAAAGAATAATCTTACATTGTTGTTCATTCCTTTAGAATCAGATTCCAAATGTTTTATTAACATAAACTAGAAATTGTAAAGATGCTGTTTTGATTAACTTTAATCATAACTTGTATAGATTACTATTTTAAAATAGTAATACCATTGCGTTTAAGAATGTTGTGTGTTTTTCTTCTAATATCTAAAATCAAGTATAACTTTTCCATGTTGGAGAAAGAACTCACCTCAGAATACCAATTTCCATATGTGCTTGAAGCATTTTAGTTTCTTTAATTTGTGTCATTTTTTTATAGTATAGCCCTTTTTTTTGGTTGGGGTTGTGGAGACTAAATAATTAGCCAATTCAAGTAAATTCTTATTTCAATGTTAATTTTTAAAAATTTTTATGCAGATAGGATGAAATAATTGAAAGATTATAAAACTCAAATTCAGATTCAAGTTCTGCCTCTTAAAATTTGTACCTTTGGCAAAGATTTAAATATTCTGGGCTTCTTTTCCTCATGTCTTTATAATAATAATGCCTGCTTTGCCTGACTCACATATTTGCTATGAAATCAAATCTGATAGCATATAAGAAAGGAACACTTAAATACTAAAGTGAAAATTGGTCTAACCAAATATTGCTATATGCCTCCATCGTAAGTGAGGTTCAAGTAGTAGTGATCACCTTCAGCTAGCACAGCAGGGAAGCAAGACTAAATGCAAAGGAAAAGCCCTGATTAAAGAATGCTCTACTTGTTTTTGAAAAAAGGTGATTAGGCTCCATGAACAGTAAGTTGTGCTATATGAGCAATAAAAAAACAAGTAAACACATATAAAATTGATTATAAATTTAAAATGATAGAGCTAGGAAGCATCTGGGATTTTCTAGCCAAGGCCTTTTATTTTATAGATGAGGAAACTGGATAGGGTTATCCAATAAGTTTTATAGTGGCATACTAAGATGCATTTCTCAGGGTGGCTAAGGAGATTCAGGTTTTGAAATTAATTATAGAAGGCATAAAAATCACAATTTTATCACTGACTTAGAATGTAACTTAAGGCATAACCTCTCTAAGCCTGTTTCTTTATCAACTAGAGGCCCAGTATGCGAAATTCGTACACTCAGGTGTGTCCCTCAGCCCGGCCTGTGCCCCCTTGCAGTCGGGGACCCCTTGGGGAATGTCCACCTGCCAAGGAGATTGGGCCTAAGCTGGCAGTCAGACATCCCTCTCGCAGTCCCGGGCTCTCTCAGTCCAGGACCCCTCGCTCCTTACTGCCTGCCTTACTGTGAGCCCGGCTTCTGGCTGAGCGGTGCTCCCCCTATGGAAACACACTGACCACCAGGGGGCAGCTCCTGCATTGAGCATCTGGTGGTCAGTGCGTATCATAGGGACCAGTCATTCCACTGTTTGGTCGATTTGCATATTAGGGTCTTATTATATAGGACTAGAGCCCAGTGCACAAAATTTGTGCACAGAGTGGGGGTCCCCTCAGCCCAGCCGGGGATCGGGCCTAAACCGGCAGTCGGACATCCCTCTCACAATCCAGGGCCGCTGGCTCCTAACTGCTCACCTGCCTGCCAGCCTGATTGCCCTTAATGCTCCCCCTCTGTTCAGTCGTTTCGTTGTCCCTCTCTAACCCCCCTGCCAGCCTGGTTGCCCCACGCAGCCTGCTGTTCAGTCGTTTCGTTGTCCCTCTCTAACCCCCCTGCCAGCCTGGTTGCCCCACGCAGCCTGCTGTTCAGTCGTTTCGTTGTCCCTCTCTAACCCCCCTGCCAGCCTGGTTGCCCCACGCAGCCTGCTGTTCAGTCGTTTCGTTGTCCCTCTCTAACCCCCCTGCCAGCCTGGTTGCCCCACGCAGCCTGCTGTTCAGTCGTTTAGTTGTCTCACACTAACCCCCCTGCTGGCCTGGTTGCCCCACGCAGGCTGCTGTTCGGTCGTCCGTTCGGTTGTTTCGATCGTGATGGCCCCTGGCTTTTTATATATTAGGATGGGGACTAATCTATTGGGTTGTTGCAGTAAAGGAGATGGCATATGTAAAATGCTCAGCACACTTATGGCACATTATATATACTCAATAAGTGGTGCCCTTATTATTACTATTATTTTTAGCTATTACACAGAATCTTTCAGAACATATTCACTTCCCCTGCTTAATTTGTTCAAAATAATGGCTGATGGTCCAACTGTCTTTCACCAAACAACCCAAACAGTAATCTTCATGTCTCCCCATTGTGCAACTACAAATATGAAGAAATTGTTTCTGTATCTCAGTATTGAAAAGAGAAGACTATTCTTAAACAGTTTTTTTAAAAGTTTAAAAATAAAAATATCACCTGTTTATTGTCTAAATTGTCATGATTTAACAAAGAACTAAAATGGCTTAAGTGCTTAAGAATTATGACTGATGGTGCTTATGGGATATGAAAATCATCTCCCAGAACTTTTCTTTCCTTTTTTTTGTTGTTACTCCTCACTGGGGAGTAACATAGATTTTTAGAGAGTGGAAGGGAGGGGGAGAGACAGAGATTGAAAAACATGGATGTGAGAAAGACACATCAATTGGTTGGATCAAGGCTGAGGATTGAGCCTGCAACCAAGGTGTGTGCCCTTGACCAGAATCAAACCCAGGACCCTTCAGTTCGTGGACTGACGTTCTATCCACTGAGCCAAATTGGGTAGGGCGTCCCAGAACTTTTCTTGAATAAAATGACAGACTTTTGTTTCATTTGACCCATTAAATGTCTGTAACCCTTTTTTTCTCCCCTTGTTTGAGTCTGTGCTATATATGTTTTAACAGAGCTAGGACTGCCTCATTCATCTGTATTGCCTGGTACTATGGTACCTTAAACATGATAGGCACATTGTGTTACTTTTTTAAACCAAGGTTTTGTGAGGAAAAGTTACTATAATTATATATAGAATTATATACTATCAATGAAGTTATGCTATTTCAGAAGTTACAGATTTTAACATTTTAAATTTCAGATTTCCTTTTTTTCTGGGGAGCTGTATTTTTGGTAACGACAACTTTAGTTGCCATTGTGAAAAAAGAAAACAAAGAGGTATCAGTAGGAAAAGAAGAAACCCAAGGTATCACAGATACTTACAAGCTGCTTTTTGCAATTATAAAAATGCCGGCAGTTCTGACATTTTGCCTTCTGATTCTAACTGCAAAGGTAAGAGATTTATATAAAGCTAATTTACCATTCTGTTATAATTACCAATATGGTAAAATACTTCTGTTGTCTTTTCATATCATAGGTTCTTTTCCACTACTATTAGAATTTAACAACAAAAAACAATTTTCGGTTTATTAAATGTGTTTTAAAAGGTGTGATGATATCAAATATAATTTCAAAGTAAGCTAAATGTTTGGGATTTTGAAAAGAATTATACCAATTTGAAGGAAGTCTAGTAAAAGTGAAATTTTATTTAATGAATGATATTAATGCTTAGTATACAAGTGACTGCCTTGAAAAAAATAATAGCTCTCTACTATTATAATGAGTATACATTTAACATCAGATATAGTACAGTTATTTACTTAAGATGTGATTTATATGATATAGAAATATATGACTATTACAAGTTTATTTAAACCATAAAAGAAGTGGGGATTTTGGTGATGTTGGTTTTATTCTTTGTTTTCTGTATTAAGATGTCCTAATCTCATAGCTCTAAAACATTTTAAAGACATATGCTAGAAGAAAGGTGAGTATACTTTGTTAAAATGAGCTATTGCTATTGTTGGAATTAATACTCCTAAAATCTAAAATCAGTGATAGGAATTTCATATTAATATTTAAACTTATCTACATAAACACTTTACAACTATCTTTGACAACTTTGAGGTAAAAATTGTAGCTTCAGTATTTTGAAATAGTGTTTTCTCCTCTCTAATGATAAGGTGGGTTACATTTTAAGGAAACATGAAGGAGGCTTAAACTTGAGAAATTTAAGGTTTAAGTGTAGGAAATGCTAAAAGGTTCAAGGAAGACTATATTAACTAATTACATATAGAAATCACCTTTGGTAACATTTTTGATATATTTTCTTTGGTATATTTTCCCCTATATGTGTGTGTGCATACATATACTTTATATACAGAAATATAATAAATTACTTTTATAATCAATTTGATATTAATGCTATATATATTTATATATAAACATAAACACTTTAAAAGTGTAATAGGATCATACTGTATATAAATTTTTATCATATTTTTGTCTTATGATTCCATGTGCCTGTATCATTAAATCTTATTTGAAAACTTTTAAATAACTATATAATTGTCACATCGTATAAATTTACCATAATTTATTCAGTCATTTTTGTATTGCATATTTAATTTGCTTAGTGTTTTTAACTATAAAAATGTTCTAGTGAATACTTTTTGCATAAGTATTTCTTTGATGTTCTGACTATTTCCTAACAATAGATTCTTAAATGGGCAATTAGTGGGTCAGTAAATATAATTGCTAAATTACTTTTTAAAAGATTATAATAATTTTTACTGTCACCAGTAATATATAAGGAGGTGCTTCAGTTACAGAGTCTAGAATCCCATGTTCTCCTTTTAAAGTAAATTTCACCAAAACTGACATCTCTAACTTTTAGTATTAGAAATCTCTTGAGTTTTATATAAATGAAATATCCAGTATGTATTCTTATGTCTAGCTCTTATATTCTTTTACTCAACATTGTACAGAGTGTTCCAAAACATACTTTAACAGCTGATGGCAAAATTGATGTTTCTTTCTTTTCAGATATAAGCCATTGGAATTAATAGTGGTATTCAAAGTATTTATACAGTTTTGGGGACACCCTGTATTTGTATAATTTATCTATATTGTTAATTTTAGCAGTAGTTTGTTCATCTCATTGCTTATAGCATTCTATTGTATGAATTTGCCACAATTTTATCAACAAATATTTAGGTTATTTCTACTTTTGGACTATTATGAATATTGTTTCTATGAATATTTTTATATATTACTTTTGGTGAACCTAGGTGAACATTTAGATGAGTAAATACCTAAGTGTAGACTTGTTGGGTCATAAATATTTGCATTAGTATATATTGCCAAACAAGTTTCCAAAGAGGTTGTTGTTTCAATTCTATCATTAGCAGTATTTGAGTTCCAGTTGCTTCACAGACTTGAGAACAGATTGTCTTTTCAATTTTAGCCTTTTTGGTGGGTATGTAGAGGCATCTCATTATGGTTATGATTTTCATTCCCCTGATGACTAAAGAAGTTGAGCATTTTTCATATGGTTATGGCCATATGAATATTCAGAGTTGACTTTTTCTTTAAATTTGTAGAATTTTGATTTTTTATATATCCTAGATTTGAGGTTTTTGTTAGTTGTGTCTATTACAGATATCTCCTGTCTACACCAGTTTTAAGACAGAGTAAATGTTGAAGTGAGTTTGTATATCTGATTTTTACAAAGAGAATGGGTGAAATTATTTTCTAGACTTAAGTGAAATATCTTTGACCTTTAATATTTTTGTGGTGAAATTTGCTTTTTGGCTCCATTCAGGTAAGTTAAAGTATATTTCTTCAAACAATTTTTTTTATTTGATAGAGTTTCATACTTATTAAAAATTTACTGTTTAAAGAATTCACATATAACCTATCCAACTTCTCTATTAACTTTTAGTTCCCCTTTATTTTGTAAATTTGCACTCTATTACCTATTTCTTTTGAAATGTTTGAGAGTAATTTGTACATACCATGACCCTTTATCCATAAATACCATAAGTATGTATTTCCTAAGAATGGCAAAGCCACACTTAATAAAATAATCAGGGTTTTGTTTTTTTTTATCCTTAGCCAAGGATATGTTTCCATTGATTTGTAGAGAGAGGATGGAAGAGAAAGAGAGAGAGAGAGAAACATCAATGTGAGAGAGAAACATAGATCAATTGCCTCCCCTATGCACCCTGTTACAGGATGGAACCTTTATTATTTTTTAAATCTTTATTGTTCAGATTACATTTGTTCCTCTTTTTTTTTTCCCCCATAACTCCCCTCCTCCCAGTTCCCACCCCACCCTCCGCCCTCACTCCCCACCCACTGTCCTCATCCCTAGGTGCACGATTTTTGTCCAGTTTCTTCCCGCATCTCCCATTCCCCTTTCCCCCCCAAGAATAGTCAGTCCATTCCCTTTCTATGTCCCTGATTCATTATAATCACCAGTTCATTCTGTACATCAGATTATTTATTCACTTGGTTCTTAGATTCACTTGTTGATAGATGCATGTTTGTTGTTCACAATTTGTATCTTTACCTTTTTCTTCTTCCTCTTCTTAAAGGATACCTTTCAGCATTTCGTATAATACTGGTTTAGTGGTGATGAACTCCTTTAGCTTTTCCTTATCTGTGAAGCTCTTTATCTGACCTTCAATTCTGAATGATAGCTTTGCTGGATAAAGTAATCTTGGTTGTAGGTTCTTGGTATTCATCACTTTGAATATTTCTTGCCATTCCCTTCTGGCCTGCAAAGTTTCTGTTGAGAAATCAGCTGACAGTCGTATGGGTATTCCCTTGTAGGTAATTGAGTCTCTTTCTCTTGCTGCTTTTAAGATTCTCTCTTTGTCTTTTGCTCTTGGCATTTTAATTATGATGTGTCTTGGTGTGGTCCTCTTTGGATTCCTTTTGTTTGGGGTTCTCTGCGCTTCTTGGACCTGTAAGTCCATTTCTTTCACCAGGTGGGGGAAGTTTTCTGCCATTATTTCTTCAAATAGGTTTTCAATATCTTGCTGTCTCTCATCTTCTGGCACCCCTATTATTCTGATGTTGGTACGCTTGAAGCTGTCCCAGAGGCTCCTTACACTATCTTCGTATTTTCGGATTCTTTTTTCATTTTGCTTTTCCGGTTGGGTGTTTTTTGCTTCTTCGCATTTCAAATCTTTGACTTGATTCTTGCGCTCCTCTGGTCTGCTATTGGGTGTCTGTATAATATTCTTTATTTCAGTCCGTGTATGCTTAATTTCTAGTTGGTTCTTTATCATAGCATCGAGGGTCTCATTAGTTTTCGTGACTCTCTCCTCAAGTTTATTGACAGCTTCTAGCACATTTTTGCAAGCCCTCAAAATTGCGATTTTTAGCTCTATATCCTCCATTTCTGTCATGTTTTTTTGTCTCCGCATTTTTTATGCTTTCTTGGTGCACCCCCTAGTGGTCTTTGTGCGCAGTCTTGTTCTAGTTGAGCCTTGATTGTTGTAGTTAATACTAGAGGGATTTGACCACCAGGCCGACTGGCTGTGTGAATCAGCTGTGTCTGCCGCGGAAAACTTCTGTCCTCTGGGGAGGTGCTAATCTAGCCTTTGCCTGAGGCGATCTGGCAAATGGCTCTGCGCAGGGCTTGGGCGGGGCGGGCTCAACAGGGCGGGCGGGCGGAGGGAGCGGTTATGGCCCCTCTCAGTCCCGTTCCCAGAGGCTCTGCTTCTCAGAACCCCCGGAACCGCTGCAAACCTCGGAGGGAAAGCTGCCTTCCAACTGATGCCAGACACTCCCGCTTCTCCCGTTTGGGTCCGAGTCCCCAGCGATTCGCCCGTATCTGGAGCTCAGAGTCTGAGACTCCCCCCTGACCGAAAACGACAACCGCGCTCTCAGCCACCAGCCCGCTTTGCGCGCGCACCTCCGCACCTGAGTTTTTTCCACACTGCGCCTCCTCTGAGCCTCGTTGTGCTGTTGTTTTTCCTTCTAGTTGAAGAGTCTCTCCTCAGCCAGCCTTCCTGTGGTTCTGGGTGATGTCCGTTCCGTCTTTTAGTTGTATTTTTGAAGTGGTTGTTTGCGGCAGCAGTCTCCGGTGTTTACCTATGCCGCCATCTTGGTCTCTCCAGGATGGAACCTTTAATCTAGGTATGTGCCCTGACCGGGAATCCAAACCACCAACCTTTTGGTGTATGGGACAGTGCTCCCATCAACTGAGGCACCGAGCCAGGGCAGGATATTTTAAATTGATACAATATTAATACCTAATCATAGTTCATATTTAAATTTCTCCCATTGTCCCAGTAATAGCCTTTATAACCTATTTTTTTCTTGTTAGGAATCCTACCCAGGACCACACATTACATTTAGTTGGCATGAGCCTTTCTTTGGTCTTTATGACCTGGACATTTTTAAAAGAATATTGGCCTTTCATTTATGTTTGTCTGATGTTTATTTCTAGAATCAGTTATACAAATATGTCAGAAATATCACAGAAGTAAGAATTACTTCAGAAGCCATTTCATGTTCCTTTATTCCACTAACTGCTGTTAACTTTGATTATTTTGTTAACCCATTATAACATTACTTTCCTTTTGTAATTAAAAAGTAATATATGGGGAAATAATTTGAGATTATCTAAATATCTTAATTCACCTCAACCTTTACTTACTACTCTTATCATCCTTACTTTTGTTGTTGTTTTTAAGAATTAATCTAACTATACTTTTTTCTTCTCCCTCATTTTATTCAACTTCTCAGATATAATGTTTTCTCAGAATTACTTTTGAAATGTTAGGAGACTTGAAATTTGTATTATGGTCAGTCAGAAATCATCAAAAATGTGTATATGTGGCAGTGATTCTCCATTTTAACCAGATTTATTTGGAGTCAATTAATGACTTTTTAAAAAAACTTAAAATAAACAAATCAGTAAGTTTGGATTTGGACACTTTATTTTAACAGATTGAACTTTTGAAGTGGAAATTTTGTTGTAATTAGAGCCATCTACAGTTCCTAAGAGTGCTGAATTTTTAGTTATTTTCACTGAATATTGTCAGTAGACCATAGGGCAAAGTGCACCTTCTCTAACTTGATTGTTGTACCAGATATAATAACATACTTGTAACTGTCAGGGGTTAATCATGAGATTGAGTTTATTGAGAACTTACATATGCTTGGAAGAAAATATTTCTTAAGTCACAAATTAAAATATTTTTCTGTTTTTATATTGCAGATTGGTTTTTCAGCAGCAGATGCAGTAACAGGACTGAAATTGGTAGAAGAGGGAGTACCTAAAGAACATTTAGCCTTATTGGCAGTTCCAATGGTTCCTTTACAGATAATATTGCCTCTGATTATCAGCAAATACACTTCAGGTCCCCGGCCACTAGATGTATTTTACAAAGCCATGCCCTACAGGTAAAAACAAAATAGAATCTTCTTAAATAAGAAAGGTTAAATGAGGAACATTCATTAGTGTCACTAATACCTGTGTGTAGAGTATATATAGAAAAAGGCTTGAAAGCATCTTTAATATCTTTTATATACACTTTTCTCTCTTTTTTAGCTTAATAGGTTTTAGATACAAGCTTCTTTTCTGTGGTAGACACACAGATTTCTGTTTTAGTTGTTTTTTAACCTAAAATGGAAGTCAGCTCCATTTTTTTCCCCCTATAGATTATTGCTTGGATTAGAGTTTGCTCTGCTGGTTTGGTGGACTCCTGAAGTAGAACATCAAGGGGGATTCCCTGTATATTACTATATCATGCTGCTGCTGAGTTATGCGTTACACCAGGTAAGCTTCTTGTAGTTTTTTGAGGAAGTAAACTGTTCCTGGTAAAATAAAAAAAGACATTTTTCTACAGTGGCTTTAAAATAATGATAATAAATTTTAAGATTTAAGCACAGATCTGACAATGAAATTGACAGTGTACTTTAACCCTTACTACTTTTGATTTAATGAGTTCTATTAATGAAAAGAGTGTTTTCTTTATTCATTTCATTTTTTTTGTTCATTTGACAAATACTTTTTACATTTCAGAATTTATTTCAAACTAGTAATTCTATCCTTACTAAATATTTCTCAGTCCATTCCTAGACTTGGGTTCTTTCTTTCCTCTAGTCCCAATATTTTTTTCTTTCTGTAAGTATTAAAAAATAAGGATGGCTACTGGGTTAAAGGTTACAGGTTTTTGGTTTAGATTCTGTTTTGAAAGTTATAACTTACTCTTTGTGGTTTTGGAAGCTGTATGTCAATCTGTTTTTCTTTCTTTATTAAATATGTTTGTAATCCCTAAAGAAAGTGATACCCACTTTGCTATAGCCTAACCTAAGCTACTGTTGCACAATGGGGTTTTGTTTGGGGGCAAGTGATTCAAGTAAATGGCAGATGCCCAGCAGAATCCTTGGGACTCAACTGCAGTTATTGCTAATGTGTATTTTAGAGTCGCTTTGGATTTTTTCAATGAAACCTAACTTAAACGTTTGAAAGTTATAGTTACATTTTGAAAGTTATATTTATCGACTCCTCACTTTGTTTTTAACTGAAACTAAAAATATGTCCACCAAATAATCTCAGTAATTTTTTTGCATCCAATTGTCTCATTTAAAAGAACTCCAGTGGATCATGTCTGACTAACTATGTAAACCATCGAGGCCAGGGTGTCAAATGTAATTTTCTTTTGTTTTGCACATACTTAGTTAAATAAAAGTTAAAAGAAGTGCTTTAGCTTAACAAATGCTTTACTACCTGTCTAAGTAAAAGAAAACTATGATGTAGTAGTCCAAAAATCGTTCATTTGGCTTTAGATTTCATTAGAGAATTTTTTTAAAGTGTAGTCATTGAAACCCCGACAACCAGATGCTTTGTGGGAGAAAAGGTACAAGGCCAAGTAAATTGAGAAATGATACATGACACAACCCCTCTTTATGTAGCATCTTAATCATTCCTTCAACAAATATGAAGTGGACAATGATTCTGTGATAGAAAACATTCTAAGTACTAAAGTATAACAGTGAATAAACCATGCCGAAATCCCTGCCCTAAGGAGTTTATATCCTAAAGGTTTTCAAAAGGCCTACAGTGAAAGGGACCTGTTTAATGTTATGTAACAGTGTTTCTCAGTCTTATTTGATATTGTAACATCCCATGGGACAATATTCAAGGGAATGCTGTCTTGGAAGCATGGTTTATTTCCATATTCCTAAATGGAGGGTTAATTCTTGCCTCTTAAGCACTTTTGCCTGTAAGATTTTTTTTCTTCAATTTGTCACATACATTTTGAATTTTTTTTTCTATGTATATAGACAAAAATTATATTTGAGTGCTTACATGTATAATACATATATATATAAAATAAATATACACACATATATGATACTAGAGGCCTAGTGCACAAAATTCCTGCACGGGTAGGGTCTCTAGGCCTGGTCAGCAATCAGGGCCAATTGGGGCCTTTGGGCTGCAGGCCAGGGCCTTCCTTCGTTCTGCGCTGCCCCCCAGTGGTCAGCACACATCATAGCGAGAGATCAAACTCCCAGTCTCCTGGTCAAACTCCCGAGGGGACACTTTGCATATTAGCCTTTTATGTATATAATAGATAGACTAGTGGCCTAGTGCATGAAATTTGTGCACAGGGAGGGGGGGGGGATTCCCTCAGCCTGCACCTTCTCCAATTGGGGACCCCTTGGGTAATAAAATTACCTTTTTAGTAGTATAGATAGATTATATAGGATAGGATTGCTTAAATGGGGGGGAAAGGCCTTTTTCAGCAGGAGGAGATGCTCTTGGCAGACAAAAATACATAATCCCTATATCTGGACTGATAGCTAGCCATATGCACTATACTGCCAAACCAGTCATTAAAAAATTGAACCTCTTTCTTACACCTTACACCAAATAGCTGTTGCCCTTAAAACCCCTCCTCAGCCCTCACCTTAGGTTTTGCCTTCGCAGTTAGCCAGATTAGGTTCTGATTGGTCAGTTTCTATGCTAGTCAGCATCAAAAGCTCCGCCTCCTAGGCAGCCATTGGCTTCTTGCAGTTCACCCAGATTTGGTTCGGATTGGTCGGTTTCTATGCCAGTCAGCATCTCCAGGCCTATCTCCGGGCCTGATCAGAGAGGCGGGACTGATCAGCAGCCGCCCCAGGCTGCTGGCAAGGCCCGCCTCTCTCTCTCCGAGAGGTCAGCAGTTCAGCCTGCTCACCAGTCCCTGCCCACCTGAGCCTGTGCGCGTGCAGCCTGGCGTTCGGTCGTCCCTTTGGTCATTTTGGACGTTACGAACCCTGGCTCTATATATATAGATATTTAGGTACAGTACAAATATGGGGTTTTGCATTTGCTTCAAGGCCACCTCATCTGTCATTTTCTCATTTGAGCCTTCCTTGACTACTTATAGTAAATTAAGCTCTCATTTATCTAAGTCCCAGTAGTACAATTTGTATACTTCTATTTAGAATACTTACTGCATTTCATCATATTTATTTATTACCTATTTTCTCAGCCTAGAATAAATTCTTGAAGGGCACAGAGAGACTGTCTTAGTCATCTTTATATTGTCATGATCTGGCCTAAAGCCTAGTCAATAAAAAATGTTCAATAAATGTTTTTTTACTTGAGTTTAATAAGGGTCATGAAAATTAATTTTAAGGTTTATAATTTTGATTTTCTTAATTCAGACTATAGCTTTATAAAGCCTAATCATATTAAAGATGTTTTACATTTTCCTTGTAGGTTACATTGTACAGTATGTATGTTTCCATAATGGCTTTTAATGCAAAGGTTAGTGATCCACTTATTGGAGGAACATATATGACCCTTTTAAACACTGTGTCTAATCTGGGAGGAAACTGGCCTTCTACAGTAGCCCTTTGGTTAGTGGATCCCCTCACTGTGAAAGAGTGTGTAGGAGCATCAAACCAGAGTTGTCGAACACCTGATACTATTGAGGTAAGTATGTTGTAATTTTAAATAACATTAAACTAATATTAAGGTATTAATTTCCTCGCTTTGCCTTTAGAAGTACTATATCTATTTTAAAAACCATGTCTGCCCATAGTTTCTCGTACAGAAATCTACATCTTTCCCATCATAACTAAGGGTTTTAATGCAACTGAAATCAATAAGAGTAGTTTACTTGAGGATGCTTCTCAACAAGGGAGGAGCAGTCACTCTTTCCACCTGAGGATCGCTGTTGTACACAATAGGTACTTAATAAATGCATTATTAATAGTTAAGTTTTTTTAATGACAGCAAAAGGGAAATTTCATTAGCTATTCATTTAAAGATTATAGGTAAAACCAAGTAGTTAGTAGTTTGTTGATTATTTCAAAGTAACCATTAGCTGACTTTTGGAGTATTGTTTATAGCATGAGCTGAAAATTGCTCTAACCTTCTTAGTAGCATTAGAGAGATTAAGATATATTAACATGTAACAAAAATAAATTTTGATCAGTCTTTTAAATTACAAAATAGAAACATGTAAGTTTGTAAATACTTCCATTTTGAAATTATGGAATATTTATTATAGTTTTATTTTTACAGCTTTGCAAAAAACTCGGTGGCTCATGTGTTACAGCGCTGGATGGCTATTATGTGGAGTCCATTATTTGTGTGCTTATTGGATTTGGGTGGTGGTTCTGTTTTGGTCCAAAATTTAAAAAGTTACAGGATGAAGGACTGTCTTCATGGAAATGCAAAAGGAACAATTAATGCATTTATTACTGGACATTCTAAAAAAGGTAACTATAGTTTTAATTCAGAGAGCTATGATAATCAGTGAACAGGAGTATAAAATATTATTTTAAACACGGAAATTATTGCTATAAAATGCCAAATGGTTAAAAAATAGAGACCTCTCTGCATACATGATTATATTTTTCCTTGACTTGTTAGTGTATTTACAGTTCACTTAAGGTCAGGAAATTTGTTCTAAAACAACTTTTTAGGCCTTGTTTGATTTATATCTTTTTAATTTACTGACCAAAGTATTTTTTAGGCAGCAAAGCATAACTATGCAGTCAAGTATTGTTATCAGTTCCTATCCTCAAACTGTATTTAAAATTTTAGTAAAATATATTCAATGGAAAAGAGTGTGATAAGCAGATATTAATTATAACAGTCCTGACCTGTTGAAAGTTAAACTTCATTTTGAATTGCAAGTTGTTAAATTCTATGTGGAATTTCCTGAAAAGAGAATTTAGACTGCTGACTGAAATGCCATTTTAGTTGTTATTTTTCTGACCACAACCACATTGTACTAATGAATCTGTGTTTAAAAGACTATTTGAAATGTAGTTCCTGCTTTTGTAGGCATTAAAGATTTATAAGAAGATTATTCAAACTATTTTTTTATAAAATGAAAGCTATGATATTTAATTTATTGATTCCCCTGTCCACACTTTTTTGGAGTTTTTATTTCTTGTTAACTTTTACCCTAAAGTTTGCATATGTTTTTGTCATAAGAGCTACATGGCACACAGAAATCTCATGAGGGGATCAAATTTAGTGTTAAATACATGTTTGTGGCAAAGTTTTGAAAATAAAAATTAAATGTTTTTTCTTCAAGTAGTTTTTTTGTTTGTTTTTTACCAGAAAAAAAAAGAACAGTAAAGCTTTCAGATTAAGTAAAATTTAAGTGAAAAAAATGTTTAAAGCAGTGAGACAGAGATATTTTGTGCCTTTGATAAATTAAATCATGTGGTGGAAGAATGTTTCTTAATTAAGCACTTTACTGGTGAGAAAACATCTCACAATTACTTTATACCAAATCAGGTACTGTATTTCCACTTATTAAAGCACAGTCTTCTGTTTGTAAACTATAGGTGCCAGTAGAGAATGGCTATTCCAGGAGAATTAAGCTTTTTAGTACTTTAGAAATTTCCAACATATTATGTACATTTGGTAATAAGGTTCTTTGTGTATTTTGTGTTGTGTATTACTCTGACTTTTTAAAGATTATATAGTAAATCATTCAAAATTGAAGTCAGAGGAAAAAAAGAGATTATAAGTAGTCTTACTTAGTAATATTTTTTTTGGAAAATATACACTAACTCCTGTTTTTTTTTAACTTTATAACATAGGTTGAATTTTAGAGTGGGGTTTTTATAAGTAATGGAGAATAAACTGGGTGGGAGAAAATAGCATTTGGCATCCGAAGAAAGATAGATGAAGGCAGCGGCCTCTAAACCCGTGCATGGCCATTGGGAAGCCAGTGTTGGGCATTGGTGTCAGATTCTGCAGAATCACCTAGAAAGTCATCCTACAGACAAGGAGACTACACCAAACAATAGACTCCAGTACTGTGTCACATGTGAATTATCATGTATTATAATCAAAATGTTTACTTGAATAAATAAAAAGCCCACTTAACTATCATATGTGAAATGTTTTTTGATTTTTAGTTTTTGGAGTAGGGAGCTCACATTGCCAGAATTACCTTTTATTTCTTTTTCATTCATGTTATTACAAATTATACATACTTTCCAACATGTTTTCAAGTACAAATATTTAATGACTGAAGTTTTAAAATATTTTTTAAGCTTTTAACTATGAGGTGGAAGCCAGTAATTGCATTTGCTCTAGAAATTAACAATTATTTTAAACGAGAGGCCCAGTGCATGAATTCGTGCATGGGTGGGGTCCCTCGGCCTGGCTAGTGATCAGGGATCAGG